>NC_039497.1:234317-367413 GCF_003590095.1 Trichoplusia ni
CGCTGGAGTGCTCGTGCGACACGGACAACAAAAAGTAAAGTAAAACCCAGTGTGGTGGTTGTATGTAGGTGTGTCATCTAGCTCTAAAATGTTCGGACTTCTTTTCACATTATCATTAATATATACCGTATAGGGATCTCGTATAACAATTCTTGTATAAAAATCTCATTCTAATATTTATTTTAGTTTTATTCATGCACCTTGAGTCATTAATAAACATACAAAAATTAATCTAATCTAATCTTTTCGATTCTTCTAAACAATGTTGGCGCCAGTTTAATAATTATTATTCGATATTGTCACACTATCCGAAAATACTCACAAACATAAATCACCGTTTACATAAATTAATTTGCTAACGGTACTGGAATGTCACACCACCACTATTTGACCACCTCTATTTTTCAACAATTTAAAATAATACACTGCACACTTTATCTCGACACCGATTAAAAAGTAAATTTATTAAAAAAACCTATTGTTCTGTCTTTATAGGATGTGACTTTAATCGCGAAACTATTTAAAATATAAAACCTTATTCCAAAAGGCGTCAAAAAACAATCAGTACCGTTCAGATGTCAGAAATCTATTAAAAACTTTTTTGACAAAAGACTGATGTTTTTCTCTGACGTTAGGAATGTGTGATATAAATCAACGTAGTGCTGTCCGGGCTGTGTTGAGCCGGTAACTGACTGCCAGCCGCGGCAGTGAAAGCGCTGACGTAGACTATGATGAGCAAAAGACATATTGTGTTACCAGTGACGAGACTATGATCACTTGTATCACAAAATAATGACAGAAGCAATTGTTTGAGAAGATGTAAACAATTGCACATCAATGTTTTTGATGAGATTGTGTTTGTTTATTAACGCTGATTTAAATTAATAGAGGCATTTCATTGTGGATGTCCGTGACAAGTTCTAATTGTATTTTTTTTTATCTTTATGATTCTTATATCGTAAGATATGTACTTAACACCTAAGTAAATATTATTCAATAGCTGGTAGAAATAGTACTTATTCGGTCCTGGAAATTCGTTCGTTCTTTTTTGCGCGGCGAAATCCTCATGGGCTTCCTCCGCCTGGGGAGAGGCGGAGGTGTGTGAAGAAAAACATACTTTAGTGACAGTCAAGTTTAAAAAATGCGACTAGTAAAACAAAAGGTCATTCAGAAAGCCAATACAATGTACACATGTACACAATTAATATAAATTCAATTGAGCAATCACATTCAATCTATATCATTAATTTGTATGCCGAGCGCATTCCTCTTTGACATGTAAATGTAGTAAGCACGTGACACCGCCTGTTTTGAACTCGAGTTCACAGTTAAACAATAACAGGGTTAATTGATAACTCGTAATTCACTTAACTATTATGATCCGGTACGGCTACACGTGGAATAGAGCCTTCTTCCTTAACATTGAATAACTGTATTGTAAATACTGCCCTCCAGACTCACGTTTACCGGTACTAATCTCAGAGTAAAGTGTAAATGTAAATACGTGCACATGATCAAAACCAAGCTGCCAGTATATGCCAGGGTGTCACCGTCGACGGAAACGTCTAGGAGGACATCATCATCATCATCAACATCATTAACATCATCATTGAATCTATATCTATACTTCTATACTAATATATAAAGCTGAAGAGTATATTTGTTTGTTTGAACGCGCTAATCTCAGAAACTACTGGTTCAAATTAAAAAAATATTTTTGTGTTCAATAGATCATTCATCGAGGAAGGTTTTAGGTTATAAACTATCACGCTGCGACTAATAGGAGTGAAGATACAGTGGAAAATGTGGAAAAATACTGCAGGTATAAATATATACGAGTATCTTCGTACCAATCGGACGAAGTCGCGGGCAACAGCTAGTAACTATATATTAGTCATCTATGAGTGAACACTGATCAAATGTGATGAATCTTGATATAGTCCTGCTCTTCGCAATGCTTCCTGCTAGTCAATTCCAGCTAGCACGATCTACTAGTAAATTGTCATACTCCCTCTGGATACCGGAGTCAGCATCTGAGTATTTTTTTTCCTGGAAGGATATTAGCAATTACGCTATAACTGTTCTATTGAGAAGCTAATAGAGCCAATTAGACTACAACAGGGTGACGTTCAGGACCAGAAAGAAAAGCCCACATATAAACGACAGTCAACACGAAGACCAGTGTACCTCAGATATCAATTCTCAGGCATCTTAAGGCTATGAAAGGCTATGCGTACAAAAACCTTACCTCACACTTACTCTTAAAACAGGACTTTGATTCTTATTGAAGCAAGACGGCATTAAAACTTCGGTCTTCTCTCGCCTTTATAATGCCAGGAGTCCCGTATTAAGAGCTGATGGTAGAAAGACTAATAGATTTATCAGGTGACGTTGACCTTTGCAAGTAAAGGATTACTACCTACGTCTCAGGTCCTGAAGTCATGAGGGCATAAATAAGAAGAGCAAGCGATAAAGCGCCATCAATAAAACGTAACGAGAGTCTGTCGAGCATCGCATCTGGCAACAAAGAGCTCGGACAAGATAAAACGCTGAAATAAAACATGGCTACAATTTGTTCCAATTACATGCTGCCTTGACAGGATAGAGGCAGAAGTTTCAATATTTTTAATGTCGCTTACTCTTTAGCGTTTCTTGACGCTGACGTAACTGTCAATATGATTGTCAACAACAATTTATTAGCGACTGGGCAGCTCTAGTTGAAGAGCCATTCGATTCTGTATAATAATAATAATTTTGTAATTGGAATGGCAGTGTGCTGTTGGGGAGTTTGTTGCACCGTTTCTTCTCTCACAGCAAAAGCACTTAGGAAGCGGTGATGGGTGGGCGAAACTGGTTGATGTTCAATGTAATTTGACCTTCAAAAAGTGCTAATTAGTAGCCTAATTTAAATAAATGAATTTTGATTTTGTTTTTGATTCTAATGCGGATTATTGATTTTGCGATATAAGTATCGATCAGATTATCTTTGGGTACAACTGTTAGTATAACATCCTCTATATTTTTAATTACCTAAAGATGTTCATTTTATATTATTCATGTTGCTATCAAAAACCATCTTGAGGATTTGTTTTTTTTTTCTTTTTATTTAAGAACTTTGTCGACTCATCTAAAAAACTCGCTTGTCGTCTCTTAACCAACCTCTTTCAATATTTTTCTCCTTGCTCTTACTTTCGTACATCGTATTTTTATGTATTGACCTTTTGCTCCTTGTCTGCGTATTGTTGTTGATAAGAGTACACTGCGGACCATTGCGGTGCACCCGTGTGTTTCCGCGAGCCAAATATTTGGCAAACGTCATAATTTCATTAGTACACATCGTTGCACGGGAATTCAGGTAAAAATTGAGGGAATTTCTCCTCCGGCTTCAATATTAAACGGTCTCTCTTTGAGTATTCTCAAAATTACTTCAACATACTGAGGGCAACATTAAATACTGATAAAATCATTTCAGCATTACTTTTCCAGTTCTTTAAAACCTTGAAGATAATTCACATCTCTCTATTTTCTAATTTAAATTAGCTTATAAGCTTTTTAGACAAATTGAAACTTCTTCCTATTACCTCTTCTGTAAGGCTACCATAAAAACGATTCACCGATTTTATTGCACCTCAAACTTACTTTCACTAAAGACTATCACCAACCTTCCTCATTTATTTTGATCTCTTACTATTTCTCTATTAGTTCAGATATCATGTAACAATTCCAGCCTACAATATGTAGATAGAAGCCTCTTCTCATATGAGGAGCATCAAGCCTCTAAAAGCCACAGAATTCCTAGAGCCTGTGATTTATGTCCGGGACAAATATTTGTATGACTTGCAGATATTAGCTCAGAACACGTTTGTTTGTGAGCGTAGATTTATGTCCTAAGATATTGCTAGAGAGATGCCCGGTACAGCGTCTGTTCATTTTGTAACGCGAAAACAAGATTTCTGTCACAAAACGAACTAACAAATTGGTTTAACGATTGCTTGTTCAACAGTTCTTCCATTTGACATGCATTACATATGCTTAACACAAATTAGTATTTCTACTAATTGAATTTCCATATTCTTTTATTGAGAAAAAACTAGGACGTGTTTGAATACTTTATTCGGATCTCTTCATGAAAATATAATTCTAAAATGTTTTCCAAAGGAAGTAGTTTGGTATAAGTGAGGTGAATATCTCGGGCACATTCGGTCCGGGGCTCAGAGGTGCCGAGATGCAGCTGACAGCCGCTGAGTTATAGTGTCTAACGTCCAACCCTTGCTGGCTTCACGATTGGATTTCCGTTACTTAGATTTATTTTAGGAATTTGGTTTTGCTTATTCGAACTGACTTTCGAGAGTAAGTATTTGGTGTTTGTATTTTGTTTTAGGTAAGCAAAGTGTGTAAATAGTGCCTGAATCTTAGTGGATGTTATAAACATATTTGTGCTTTTTAGGATGAAGGCATCAAAATAATAGGCATCATTAGTGCCTATATATTAGATATTAAAGGAACAATAACAATAAAAATGCATACGATTAATAAATAAATAATTTATTTAACTAGAAACACGCCTTACAGATACATTAAAATTAAAATCTGCTACCCAAATATATGGAACCCATGCCCCGCTCCCTGGCCGCCGAAAAACAGCCCAGTTCCGAAACCGCCGTAGAACGTGCGGAACCTGTTCATCTCGTCCTCATTGTTATTGCTATCCTTCTTCTCCATCACCGAGTAGTGTTCCAACTTCGTATCTTTATGAATGTTTTTCTGCAGCGGGATCACCGACAAATCCTGTACCGGTACTAGGTTATGATGAATGGGTATTAAGATAGGTATTATTGATGTTGGGTGGGTAATGTTCGCAGTACTATGTGACACCGTCTGTGATATGATCGGGATCTTAATATTGTCGTGTGTGATGATATGCTTGACATTGGTGTGTACAGTACTGTGGTGGACGTTGGACTGCGCTCCGTGGTGTAGCGGTATCACGTGGTACTTCGGTATCAGCAGCTGTTGTATTGGGATGGAGATGATGTTGGGGCTCTTCTTCTCTCGCGAGGACGTGTGCAGCACCACGTGGCTGGAAAGGGTGGAGTGCTGCTGCGGGACAAGCAGCTCGTTGCTGGACTTCAGCTCTCTGTACTGACGTAGTGGAATGTTTAACGCCTCGTTTAGGTAAGCGAGGATCAGCAGGGCTGTCAGTTTTGTCATCATCTGTAAAAAGCAAGTTTATGTTATTCATAACGTAATGTGTATGATCTATATCTCACGTCCCACGACACTAATATCATTTTAGACTGCTTAAACCTAACCACCTCTTAATTTTCAGTAACGACCATAATTTTAAATAACCAAAATATTATATTCCCCAGTAAGTGACAAACATCCTGGTTAAGTCCAGTTTATCCAACCGGCGGCTGTATCACAGACCGCAGCAATCACTCAGGGGTGTAGGTGCAGCAGTTAATAGCCGCATCATTGTGTCATCATCACATGGTCATCAGTACAATCCTAATTAAGGAGTAACTGTGATGACATTTCTCAGGTTTTTGTAGCAGTTTATTGCGTACCACAATGTAATCTTAATGTAGATCTTAAATAAATACTTTAACATTCATTAAATATTTTCTATAATACAAAAACCTGAATGGTCCAAAAAAGTTTCAAAGAAATACTTTTGAATAGGAGAAGAGAGAAATTTCTCCACGTTGCTGTAGTTGTGAGCTACATTAGCACTATAAGATGCATTTTTATAAAAAGTAGAAAAAACTATTAAATGCGTGTTTAAAGGAATTACTTTCCAACATTGTCTGCTAGTTACTTCAAAGGCTAAAAGTTTTAAACCATCATTTTGTAAACTGCATTTCATGTTCCAATAAATTGTAAAATGAGAGGCAAATTAAATTTCAGTTTTAAAATTGGTATCAGTTAAAATTGCCCATCAATTGATATAAAATACCTGAATTTTATTTGACCATGTTGAGTAATTTATAGTTTTATGCGATCAGAAATTGACTGTTAGAGCGTTATATGTAAAACCATTTTTCATTCAATATGTTTTACATGCATATTTCTGCCGCAGGCATATAAAATGTGTTAAAATAACGAACGATGAAAAGAGCAGCGTTTTTAAAGTAAATTGTAGTCCATGTTGGTTTCCGTCAATAAAAGGAATTTTCGACAAGAGACCAACGTTTAATTAAGTGATATTTATTCTTCGTTGATACTTTACGCTTTATGGCCTAAGACATTTTTATGTTCGGGTGTCTGTTTAAAATGAACTAAGAAACAACTGTTGGATCGGTAACTTTGATCTATTTTTCGGTAATTTGAACGAGGTTTATAAAGACAATAAAATTCAACTGTATTGTGTCAGCAGGTTTTCTTTTCATTTAAACTCAAAACTCCAAAAACATTCATCGGTTAACAGTTTCACCACACGATTGTTTAATTTTAGAAATAGTTTTTGAATAAAACCGTTCAAAAAGGGATTACAAACACAATATAATCCGGATTTAGTTTATCGATTCGTTGCGGATTAAACTGAGATTATTTTTTAAAAGAGATTTGCGAAAGTTTCGGCGAATAGAGTTGGGAACTAATTAGTGTGTGCAGGGCTGGCTCGCGGCGGATCGAAGCACAAAGGGCAGATAATCGTGCTTATTCTGATATTACTCCTACTATTTGTTACACCTAATGATATTCTCGATCGAAACTTTTTTGTATCGAGTTTTGAACTATAACTTACTATCGGTTTTTGAAGTAATGGAAACTGTAAATAGAAAAGACAACTTTCCTTTGAAAAATAATAACTAATTCCGAAATATGACGTTGGATGAGTCTAATTGCACAAAAACTAAAACGAAGAGTTTATAGCATGTCCAGAAGTACTATTATCTAGACTACTTCTCTGGAATAAATGAATTTTGTTTTTCATTCTCATGTGTGGCAGCCACGCGTTGGACGAGGCCTTGGACGAGGGGTCCACATTAACAGAGGCCATATTATCAAATACAAATACAGAAAAAAAACTTCTTGTTAAAGAATTACTTCTGACTTATCACATTTTCATTCGTTCTCGATGAGGGACAGTGGTAGGGTCCACTAGTAGCAGTATTTCTACAGTGATGGAGCTCAAAGAGTGAAGCTTCATTAAACAGAACATGCTGACGTCGGCTGCCAGTGCACCTCCACCTCGGGGTTACTGAGCTACCACAGACATATTAACTGGAACCTGTGATTTTGGTACCTATGTTAAGAGATTTAGGCAAAGGACTCGTATGCACGTGACAGCTAGTCTTTTGAATTCTTAGTTATTACTAGCCTATAAGCCGATACCGATAAAGTGCAACTATCGAAATATTATCCTATGGATCATTACTTTTGGGTCATTACCAGATGGGATATGAGATAGGTACCAGAAACACCCAGACCCGAGACAATGTAGGTTTGTGAATTTTTACATTGACCCGACCGGGGATCTAACCCGGGACCTCAGAGCGAGCTACACCTTGAAACCGGTGCGTACGCCGCACCGGTTTCGGACCGGTCAAATTCAATATCATTTTGTGGGACACTCACGAATAAACTTAGCCTACAATCGATCAAATTTCGCATCAAATCCCACAAACCCAAAAATCTCACGCTAATCTCAAAAAAGATTTATAACAAATCTATAAAATTTTGAGGTTGAAAAGCGGAACCAAGTGTATCCAATCAAAGATCATTAATCAGATAGAATGTAAATGTCACAAAATCAAGTCACAGCTGACCTCGGTGTGAAGATGTAACGGAACTAGCAGATGAGGATAAATTACCCGTTTGTCATAGGAATCAGGTACTAATTAATCTTTATACATTTTCAAATTTAGAATGACAATAAATTGATTTTTTACCGTGTCACCAATAAAATATTGTATTGATTCTAATATAGACGATGCGCCATTTGGTAAATGCTAAATCTCATCAATTTAGGATAATATTTTATCACAAGATCGATGAACATTGTAACCATTTATATTTATTGATTTAGGACAATGGCTTCTACTACATTATTTTATTTGAAAATGGAATGAACTATTTTTGTCAGTCTTACACATTTAGCATCTCTATGTTAGACAGCCTAAACTTCTCTCGTGCAGTTCACAGCCACTTTAGATCTTAGAGTGAACTTTTGCCAGATAATCCTTGGATATCTCTCAGTCTGCAATCTATTTGGAATGCAATTATACGACATGTTCAAAACCACGAGCCACTGATTACCATAAATGTGGGAAAGTTGTCGACAGCGGCCTCTGGGGGTCGTCCGCTGCAACTTTGTACACAAAACTGTTTGCAGTTAACCTCCGCGGGCTTTCAAACACAGTTTCGCATATGGTCTAAACTATGCAAGTTTTGATGATAATATGCTAAGCGTACAAGCTGAACACAAAGACAAGGCAAGGTTAAATTTAAGCGCCCAATGTGACTTGCGGCTTTGAAGGTTCATGAAACTTTCACGGTGATGAGTTTTTAGTAAAGGAGGTTGGTATTCAAAATTTCTTCGTTTTTTAAATATAGCGCGCTGTTTCTTATTAAAATTAGAAGCAAAACTGTTGACCTGGTTCGAGTTCATCCTTTTAATAAAAGTTTTTATGAAAGTAAGGTTAGGTAACGTCTACAAGTACCTAACATTAACATTTTGTGAGCACCTTGAATACTTTTAAAAATGAAAATTAGCGATGTTTTGGAAAAAGTCCTTAGTATCCCGAATAGAATAGTTAGCGCTTTTTAGGGGAGGCCTACGTTCAGCAGTGGACGGCAATAGGCTGAGATGATGATGATGATGATCCCGAATAGCTGAAAAGAATGTGTATGAAGAATATTGTTTAGATGAACCTAATTATTTGATGAAAGTAATTATTTTTGTCAATGTTGTTTTTTAAACCACGTCACTATCAACGCAAACTATTGTAGAAATGCACAAATGTACAAATCACGTTTATTGTGAGATATTTGTGAATTGTTTGTTTATTTAAATGCTCAGCTTACTTACGGATTTTTCATTGTCAACGTTGATAACAATGGCAATAAATAATAATATAATAACAAATCAATGTTTCAATATTTATGTAGTTAATTAGTCTGCCAATATGATAGCTGATATATTATATGCATAATATTGATAATTATAATAAATTGGACACACAGACAGGTTTCGCCCAGCGCTCTATTCTGATCCAATTGTGTGTCAGTGACGCAAGGGCAAGCCACAGAATAGCTAATATGAAGATATGAATAGGTGAAGCTATGTTTATGCCAAAAACACATTTGAAAGTCGACAAAACAAAGACTGCCGAAAACCACTAACAACCTGTACCAATAGCCGAAGGGGATGATGACCATGACATACACACTGTGCGCCGATATATAGCGGGTTCAATCCTCGAGTAAGCATTTTTTTTAAACCCTCGACGGACAATTGCATTCTTTAGTGTGGAAGTGGATTCAAAAAACAAAGAAAACATCCTGACATTTTGCAAAAATACGAAAAAAAAAATTCATAGCAAGGAGAGCGATGTGCACAATTTAAACATTACGTAATTGAGAACATTTAGACATCGGAAATCTCTGTTCATATGAAGTATCTGAGGAGCTAAATAAAGCTACATGCAGCACAGCCTGGCGTCACATCTGCACCTCTGTCATGTTCGCGCTATCAGGGCAGTCACGCTCGATATATTCGCACGTGGATTTTAATTGCCGCTTGTTATACAGCGTTCATTAACTGGTGATTTACGTAAGGCATGCGTTCTCCCGATAGACCTTGTGGTTTAACAGCATACAGTACGATTATACAAGTCTTTTCTCGATATATTTAAACAATATTTTTCTACGATTCATTTCTATAGTTACGTAAAAGGCCTCCTAAATTGGATCTGTAGCCTTTTTTAATATTTCTGGCTTTAATTGAGCCCAAAATGCTTTCTACTCGCCTCTTATTGTAGTGATAGGTCAGGGTAGAAACATTATTTAATAGGCAGACTGTTGCTATTGTAAGTGAGATAAGTCATCACGCGTAGTTTAAGTCACCGGTTTCCAAATTATCTTTTGAAATGAAGTAGGGACTCAACCTCACAGTACTTAAAAATGGTAGAAGTATTTTTTAACTTACCAAATGGTTTTAAAAATCACAATAATATAAATTGTAATTAGATTTGGTACAAAAGGTTGTTAAACTTCATACCTACAGTATTTTACTTGTCCTACTAAACATTGTTGACGGTTTTCATTGCTTTTCTCCAAAAACTTTTCCTTAATTAAGTTTGTCCAATATCGAAGCTCGAATTAAGTTAAATATACATTACTGTCAATCAAAGTTAAATTTTATTGAAATTATATTAAGATTAATTTCAGCTTGGAATTTGTGTTTTCAGTTTCAATTATAGGATCGTTGTTTTAGTGACCTTCGAGTTTTGGCGGGTTTCACTTGTACAACGATATTAATTATAGGGTTGCGGTTTTTGTAGGAGTTATAATATCTCAGATGCTCTTACTGTAACTCACTTAAGTTAGGTCAAAAATTGCATTTAAGAATTATCCCGAAATAAACACAATCGATAAATGTATTAACACATGCAAATAACACAAAGAAGTTTTTCCAAATAAGGGGTCCATTCGCAATCCTACTAATATTACAAACGCGACAGTTGTATGTATGGAATTTGTTATTCTTTCACGTAAAACCCACTGAACAGATTTAGGCGAAACTTGGTACCCAGATAGTTTATAACCTGGATTAACAAATAGGATAGCTGTTATCAAGATTTTATGTTGCTGTGGGATCATTTTCGAGTTGCAGGCGGACACGCTTGAACAGCTAGTTAAAAATAAATAACTTTACTGTAACTGTCCCAGTGTTAGGACAAGATCTCTTCCAGTTTCAATACCTACAGCAAATTATTTCATAAAAAACCTTACTTATATCGAGGTACCTTAAAAATACCTAATATAAACGCTCTTAATGTTTTCCTCCGGTTATAAGGAACACATTTGTTGCCGTATATGGTCATAATCTTCATAACATTGCAATAATAAAGTTTTGGGGGACATATTTTGTTCATTTTCCTTAATGTTCAAGAATTCATATGGAATACAAATTAGGCTGATGACTATTGTAATTGGTCTTTTGTTTTTAATGGCTTCTAAACAATGGGAAGTAGTTATGAAAAAGGATAAGGATAGAGAAGAGGTTGAGCTCATCAAGAAAAATCCAAAGTACGCGACATGTCGCGGGTTCGATTCCCGCGTAGGATGCGCAGGCGCTTGTCTTGAGTAGAGGTGACTTTTTGCGTATGAATTTAATGTATTTGTAAACCGACTCGATACAACGGTTCAACTAGTTGGAACGGGCATAGTAAGTACTTGTATTACGTTTTAAGGGATTTTAATAACATGCTTATCTTCCACAAAATGCTAGAAACATTTCAGTTTCATGTCAACTAAATATGTTCTACAAAATACAGAATAGGTTTCTAAGTGAGTTGAGCAAGTGAAGTACGAGCGCATTCAGGAAAAGAAAGAGCATGAATAAAAAGGCTGAAAGTGTAATGGAGCGCGAAAACTAACTGTTAAAGTATTAAAAGTAAAATCGAACTGAAAAAAACGTCTCCGAGCAATGAACCTTTCACGTTCTGCCGGAAAATATCCGGTCCGAGCCGGGAGCCGGAGCAGGCGTGTTGTGACGCCGGTAAATGCCGGTAAGACGGCGAAATCCCCGGGCGGCCGGTTTGCCAATACAATGGGCACAATGGTAACTTAAACTTATTTCGTTGTGTTTTTTCCCTTTCAACTTATTGTTTTTAGGGTTTTCTATAATTCAAAAGTCTCATTTTCCTTTTGGTGTTTTCACTAGTTAAGATTTCTGAAATCTTTGAAAGTTTGTGTATTTTAGGAAAAAATAAAACTTTTTAGTCTCAGCTTTCAGTTGTTCCCGTCACTTCCAACCCCGTCGCAAGAAATAGGGACTTATTATGTCCACATCTTGTAATGTATCACGCCAAATTGTAAGCTGATCGATTTCACTAGGTCCAAGAATAAATCAAGCCCTACAAAATCTTACCTACTTTAAAGTAAGCCACTTTTAACTTAACAAGCACTTAACATTGATTCATACCAAGTCACCAGTACCTACTTAATGTTAAGCAATATAAAAATCAGTATAATACAATTTGTATAGATATTATCTTAAGTGACGCAATTTGTAAACCTTTTTTGTGACAAATGCACTTTGACTACTAAGGTCGAAGTTTTTAGGCAAAGATAAAGATCTTTTTCATTCAGCTGGCTTAGTGTATTTAGTTTTTATTTATCAATTAGGTACTTGTTCTCTGACATTATCACCGTTGTTTTTCATTGATTACCCATTATAATTTTGAAAGAAGTAATAGAACACTGGCGACATATCAATGGGTGTCGTCCGATGATTGAAAAATTAATGAATTCTCCATGTGAGGTTTCGGCCTACAACTTGCTACATAACACAGTTTTCAATAACGCGATTTCAAATTATTATCAAGTGCTTCCGAAAGATTTGTGCGAACGATAAACCGAATAAATATTAGATATTGCGACAAAACGATACAATTGTTTGTGGGAACAATTTACACGCAGCGTTATCATTATGTTAGGACTTGTGTTTGGCAGGGCGCCCGATGTGCACCAAATTTGATAGTCATCTGTGCATTAATGTGAACAAAATTATAATAATATTATATGAAAGTTAAGTCTCTGCAAATAACGCTGAGTTCGTACTGAACTTCTCAAAAAGTGTTTTGTTTATTTTTATTGCAGCCAAATCCTTTTTCTACAAAAGCAGTTATTGAGACAGTTTTTAGTATTCCATATTGAAGGTTAAGATATTTGAATCTATGTACAATTCGTTTCTTTTAATTCTCCGTCTTGGTTTTTCTAAGAAACAGTGAAGTTTTAGAACAACATGAACAAATGTTAAGGGTTACTATGTTTTGAAATCAGTTAGGTACATTAATTTGCAATATCAATCGAAATCTCACCAAAAAGCGAACGATATGATTGATATATGAAATGTATGATTAAAGCGAATAAACTCGGTCCAGTTTACATTTATAACCATTTGGTAACATTGACATTGACACATTGACATACGGCCGCGGGATTGCGTACTCACTTTATACTTCGGACTAATATTTGTTTGATATGCAGATACGTAACGCTAAGTATCCACATACTATGAATCTGAATTTATGCAAGTCTTCTATGCATTTTGATGGTAGACATGAAGTTTAAGAGTTCCGATGTTAAGCTCCAACGAGAACGAATAAGCAGTAGTATTTAAAGTTGTAAATATTTAGAAAGACAATAGTATTTATGACACAAGGAAGAAGATGTAAGTTGTCAACGACTACTCAACTGCGGGTGCAATCCTCGCACAACACAAATACAAAATTGTTTTTTTTTATAACTCTATTTGTTTCAATTCGTTTGATGCAACAAGAAAAATAATGACAACTGTTTTTTTTAATATTTTTTTTGGCTACATGCAACATGCTTCACCTGCTTTTTTCACGTAGAAGGGGGGGGGGGGTTGAGATAAATATCTATGTAAGAACTTCTGAAATTCCCGTTTATGTAAATATTCGGGTGTAATACTTAAGCGAAACTTTCTTTAAGAATGTTAAAAGGTGTTGCTATCCTTGATTGATAGTTGGGTAGTGAGCAGACCAGTTACTGTGCAATAGTGATTGTTGAAGTGAGCTGGTTCTTGCGCACTAAAGGTGTTGTTAGACTGAGTTAAGTAATACTGTAATACTGAGTATTGTGGTGATTGATGGGTGTATCATCATAGGTGATTGTGGCTGGGGTATTTGTTAATCACCTGTTGTATTAGATTTTTATAATAACTATCGTGAGACTGATTCATTATTAAATGATGTAACGGTTTACTCACGCGTATTTATCGGGGTAGCCCGACTAGTTTCGGACCCAACCGGAGTCCTTAATCATGAGCAGACGCGGCGGACTCGCGATCCCGCCGCGTCTGCTCATGATTAAGGACTCCGGTTGGGTCCGAAACTAGTCGGGCTACCCCGATAAATACGCGTGAGTAAACCGTTACATCATTTAATAATGTTGTATTAGATGTTTGGTGATTTGTGATAATTATTTGGAATTCCTTTGATTGGTGTATTTCAACATTTATTGGAGGAGGCCTGTTGATGATAATGATTTAGAAATAACGATAATGATAAGCCCATTGGTCCCAAACACTTGATCATTAATTAGGTTTTATTACTAACTCTTAATTTAGTAATTATTGATTAAAAATATCTAAATTCAATTAAAAATGATAATTTTTGCTCACAATTTTTGAATTTTTTGTTTTCTTGTCTAATTCTTACTTTTTTTAAAGGTTAATATTAAAGCATACTAAATTAAGCCTCCTATTAAAATGCTTTTAATCGCAATTAATTTAATTTAATTTATTTAATACCTATTGTAACCGTAAAATTATATAATAAAATGTTTTACATTAAAATGCCATTCAATTTACACACAATAACTAACACTCTTAATTATAATGAAATAACAATAAACACAAAACCTACCTTTCAAAAACACGAAACACAAACTAGTACATAAAGTTTATTTATTTACTGATGTACTAAATTAATACGTTTTCTTATAATATCCACTGCACAGTGAGCCTTGCGGCGCGGCCAGCTAGTAGGTCCGGACTGCGAGTTCGAGTCCGCGCGCGGCACCGGGCGGCGCAGGCGCAGCCTATTAAACCGGCGATAAAGGTTAGTTATCAGCTGACGGACTCATTTTTAGGTTTTTTTTTTAATGCAGTGCAAAACGTGGTATTTTCTGTATTAACTAGTTGTTGCCCGCTACGTTGTCAGCATAGTTTCAAACATGTGAAGAAAAAGTCAGAAAGAAAAACCCAAGATTTGCTGTCTTCTTAAATTATTTTTTAGTTACTTTCCCGTACACTACAGAATTGCTTGATTAGCAAGTTCTGTTTTTTTATATATTTTGTTATTTATCCATTATTTAAACGATTGAAATAAAAAAACATTCATACTTATAGTTACACTTGCTATTGCCATAAAACGAAAAAAAAAGCTTTGAAAAAAGAACAAATTTGATTAGTGTCTGTCACTAGGAGTGTCGCATAACTAGAACAATAGGAAACAAACAGTTCTAAAATCCATTAAGAAGGTTTTACTCCGCTAACCACTTCAGAGTTTTCTTTTTCTTCCTTTTTATTGTTACGCGTATGCATTGGTAAGCGTTACATGATATTTTCTTTGGTCGTGCATGTACGAGTTTAGTATGAGTCAAGTGTTGATTGGGAAAATCTGTTAACTACACAAATAAGTTTGTTTAACTGGAATTAAAAAAGAACTGGCAACAAACTGGCAACAAGTTTATATTTAAAACAGTCATGAAAATGCTAGGAAACGGAAACTGTAAAGTACGTTCGGTAAAATTTCGGTAGGTGTTTGTATGTGTGCGTATGTTTGTTAGCTCTATAAGCCTAAACGGGTGGAAAGATTTAGGTGAAATTTGGATCTAAGAGATAGCTGACACCTTGGATTAATACATACTCTACTTTTATCCGAATTTGTTGTAGGAGGGAAATTATTTTGTCTAATAGCAGTTAGTTCTATAAAACTAGCTGCACGAATTGAGAACCTCCTTCTATTAGAAGACGGTTGAAACCCGCGTTCTTAGTGGCCCAATGACATAAGTTGCATGCTGAGGGCGTCTCGGGGAAAGGACATCACACACCTCCGCCACTTGAATATATTCGAGCACGCGTTTGAATATTTGATGACGAATTCATCAATATCCATACGAGGATAATGTTGAATACAAGTGAGGTTGAAAGTCAATAACCCTGATCTGATGTCACGGAAAATGTAATATGAAAAGTGCCATCAGTAATGTATAAAAACTCCATCTTATAGATTGATGTTTCTTCCAAAAGAAAGAGGTTACTAACTGCTCGGTACTTTTTTATGTGCTATATTACTAATAAAAAACAATAGAATTTTGTTTTTATTTCGTTTATTCGATAGTGGCAGCATTATTATGATTTAAAGTTAAAGTAATTTATAGTATATTTTCTTAATTAAAATGCCTGACTTCAAAAATAAAAACATACTAATGTTTGAAAAAATCAATAATCCTAAATTTAACAAATTATAGACAACAATTAATTATAGGTCACAGACTGTTGAGTAGTCTGTGTTATAGGTGCAATCCTATTAGGATACAAGCTTGAATGTTAGGATGGATGGACGTATGGATGTTTGCACCTCTCTCACGCTAAACCCACTGAACGGTTTTAGACGAAATTTAGCGCTCAGATAGCTTATATCCATTTTAATACCAATTTTATGTTCCCGTGGGATCTTTACGAATCGTAGCGTTCGGGACCGCGTTCAACAACTATTAGTCAACATTAAATCTTTGCATATTTGAGTTGAGCTTGTAGATAAACGTATGCTGTTAATATCAGTACCACTTACCTAAATACATATTTGTCGATCGCGATTAAATAACAGTGATTGTTGTTGACCTTAATCTAAGTATTCACCTCAGTTTTGCATGCCCGTGTATACGTAATGATGTGCCTAAATGTGATCGAGATAGGTCAGCCTTGACTCTTTAATTGTGATTTGTGATTATATTATACTTAACTAGTCAAATCAAGTTATATCGTGTAGCGTCGAAAGCGTGGCATAAGTATAGTAACATTGGTCTACGCGGTTAGCCGAGCGGTAAAGGTAACCACGAAAAATGCACTGTGCATGACAGGTCGCGGGTTTGATCCCCGCGTACGACAAGCGTATGTCTGATCCATGAATGCTTGTTCTGAGTGTGGGTATCTTTGGGTATGTGACTTGAATTTTTGTGACACAAGGATTTAATTCCATACGGCGAAAGTCAGTTTAAATAAATTGACTTTACATGGATAGCCTACAGTTTATAAAAAGTTACAATATACATACTTAATGACTTATAATGAAGTATTTTTAAATGGCCGCAGTCAAGTGGTGTACCTACAGCTGGCCGTGTAACAACTGGTGACACAAAATAAAGATAACTCGCGGAATAAACCGCATCGCGAATTAAAACTCAACAACGAAAAACCTCGAAACCCCATATGTCCACCGCTTCCCAACCAAAATGATATTCAGTGTCTCTACCACGAACTCTGAAAACAGAATTGTTGATAGTGTGGAAGCGAGAGAGCGCGGTACAGTACAAATAGCCGTATCCTGCTTCTTCAACGGTATTGGCACAGAGTAATAGATCGTAGTAAGTGGTTTGTATGCAAAATAGAATCACAGTCCAATCATCACGGGAAAATATATGTCGGACAAAAAATGAAGTGGATTACAGCTGTGTCCGATTTTTACATAATGACGTCACGAAATATGGATCCCGCATTCTATTACGGAGGTAAATCGAGATTATATGTATGTGTGAGTAACTATATCGTGTTGTATAATCGGATTTGAAAGGAATCAATGTGTTTATCGTAAATTAAATAAGAACATTTTGTAGAAACAATATTTTGAAAAAGATTTTGTAAAAAAAAATAGAACACAGACTTTGAAGTTGAAGACTCTTAGTTCAACACACAAGTCGCTTTAATAAGTTGGCTTAGTTTTATACTCGCCTATTAAGTAAAATAAAGATGTTGGGCGTTGTATGCATAAATATTATTTTTAAGTTTTTATGAGTAGTATAGGGCACTGCGCGCGTCGTGCCGCTGGTTAGATTCCCGCGTGGGATAAGCATATGAGTGATATACAACCCCTTGTTCCAAGTCTTTGTGTATGTGACTAGAATGTTTGTAAACCCCTTCGAAAAGAATAATTATTCCGTAGAGTGCGATTAGTTTTTTTAAAATCATCAACTTCGCAGCCTATAGCTGTCCACTGCTATAGGCTGCGAAGTGACCTTTTTTTTAAATATAAATGTTTAAATAAATTTATAGTTATTGTAAACAGTCTATCTGGACTCAAATTCATCTCTTCGATTGTCGCGGTCGCATTATATAACTAGTCTACATCCGTGTTATTTTCGCATACTCGTATGTATATCGTCGACCTCCCCCTTGGGTCTCAGCGACCTTATTCTTTTGT
Source organism: Trichoplusia ni (assembly GCF_003590095.1). NCBI lineage: Eukaryota > Metazoa > Arthropoda > Insecta > Lepidoptera > Noctuidae > Trichoplusia > Trichoplusia ni. Next base: position 252,500 of record NC_039497.1, read on the forward strand.
CTCACGGAGGCCGGACTATTTGACTTTCTTTAGTATAAGGCCGGCTAGGATATTTCGTTGGCGAGGTTCTAAGATTAGCCTCCTTACAATAGATATTGGTTTCGCTTGATTAAGTTTGGATCGGAGACGTTTAAGGTGTATTGACGTTTAAAGTGTAGTATAAGTAAGATAAATATACGTACAAATGGACAAGCGACACAAGGACTTTAATCCTTGTGTCGCGGGAATTACAAACATACAAATCACATGCACAATGACACCCATTATTATTATTATTACTACAGGTACATATATTCTACGATGTGTTTTAAGTAACTGCTCAAGTTTGTGACCACATCATTAAAGGTTTTTTTTTCATCTGATTTTTTTTTAAACTTTATCAGAAAAGTAGAAAAAAGACTAGACACAATTACAAAAATACAGTAAATCCTTTTTGGAAACAAAGCACGTTACGTCCACTTCGTAAAGAGAGTGAAGGGCAGCCCATTGTTTGTCCACACCCGGTCAGGCGGGCTGCTCCCGGTTATAAGGGCTGATTTCCGATCACCAATAGGGATTTGTATCTTAATGTCTTTTCTGATATCCTGTTTAAGGAGCTAGATATGGAATTGGCTAATTTGGTTATCAGCCTTACGAAAACTATCGTTTTTTCTTAGGGCAAAAAAAAACATAAAAAAACTCTTAATAGATAGCCTATAATTTCGTGAAGTATTAAATATTTGTATTAAATACCACAAAAATTATTTCGTAAGCTCAAACTTCTTTTCGCTCCATGGGAATATTCATATCGCTCGCCTTTATTTTGCACTGAATATTATAGAGCCATCTCCAATTCTGTTAAACGCTATATAAATTATACCTTAGCTCTCCTCCCCCGCGTACCATACCTGGTTCTCGACGAGCCCGGTACTTGTAGCATCATTACAGTCTCCATCACGATCATAATGCTCAGCTGTTGATTATAAAATGGACATTAACGTTTTGTGTTACAGTTTCGTTCGTTACTTTGATAACTGTTTGGAGTTTTACAGAGACGTTGTCCTATAAAAGGCTAATTATATTATGTAAATATAAATTTTATGAAATTAATATTATAATAATATTTAAATTTCAATTAGTTTTATGTCTACAATTAACAAGAGCTTTGTAGCTGTTTCGCCAGCCATGTTTGTTATTACATAGAGCAGGGGCAAAAGTTGTCTCATAGATACCACATCACATGTTAGATTATAGTTCTTAATAAGGCTTCGGCGTTTGCCTGAGTCCCAGTGCTAGCCTTTAAAAATACCGGATTTTCAGCGTTCAAATTATCTCGTGTATTGAAAGAGTATTTAATTTATTGTTAATTAAAAGAATAACTTCATTTTACTTCAGAAGGGAGCAACCTGTATAAACTGTATCTTCATAAAAGTTGATCGTTTGGAAAGGTTCATCATTCGAAGCTGAACGTTCTGTTTTGTCCTGGGTCTACTTAGTCGTAGTAACAAAGTGTGCCTAATAAATAAGGTATAACAACACACAAGCAGTTGCCGTTAGATTCACATCAGGCATTATAATATCTTAAATGTGTTTTCTTACCTCTTCAAATGAAATAGAGCAATTTTTTCTAATTTTAAGTACTTAACTATAACGACAGCTGAAAGCTCACAGTTTAAAGTATTTATCTATCTTAAATCTGTACACAGTTGCTAGCTCTCATCTACCAATATTTTTTGTATGTAAAAATGATAATCTGCTTGTTTCATTTAATGCGAAAAATATGGAATCGTGATCTTAGCGACCCTTCCAAGGAATTATCAATGTTCGGATCAAATGTTGAGATAATAAGGCTATAGTCTTCGTTCCAGTATCTTTTGTTTTTCTTTTGATAACACTGGTTTAGAGTCATAACTTTTTATATTTTCGTTATCTTTTTACTTTTACTGTTTATGGAGAGGCTGTAACGTGAGAATTATTTGATAGTATTGTATTCTTCGGCTTGTCTTTTCGTTTAATCGTGTGGTTTCCTTTTGTGATAAGACAAAACGGATAAAAATATATTTTCCGGGGTGCCAAGGGTAGTCAAATGAAAGCGGGTTTTGAGTTTAATTTTTTATTGGAAAATATTTATTCACCTCAATTTAACATATGGCATCACAGTTGAGCTCGCGCCGCTAGCATCAATACAAACATACAGCTAATAATGTATTCATTTCTCATTTACTCATTTCCCGATCAATCCTTTAAGAGAAATCGCCTGGTTACGAATGTTTCTCATGATTGTAATAATACCTTTAACATAACTATACTACGGTCCCTTTCTGTACACATTCTACCGACAAAATCCATTCACAAGACTTCCAATCATTACCTTTATTCTGTATCTGTTGACATGGGTGACGTTTTTGGTATTTCCATAACATATCACTATAATACAAGCCTCATTTAGTCTACTATACACTTAAGCAGAGAAGATTCATACATCGTATAATTTTAAATTACTTAAATACATCTATATTAAAACGTCAATGTTGAAGTCCACTAAATAATGATTCGGCATATTTCCCAAAAAATTGTACATCAGGTAGCCCAGAGATACCCACAGGGGATCCGTACTCCGGGTGGACGACCAGCTCATGCGGCTGCCTATAGATTTGTTGGAAAAGAGGATAGTTTGAACCTAGAAATGATTCATCACCGTTAGCAGCGACAGGTTTGGGTTCCGCCGGTGTGTGTGGAGGTTCTTTTTGTTCTTCGGATTCAGCTGTGTGCGGAACGGTTTTCTGTTGGTCATCACCCTGCGGCTCTGGTTTCTTCTGAGGCTTATCAGACGACTGCGAGGCAGAGAATGGTTGATGGAGAGCATTTTGTGGCTCTAATTGTGTATTTTGTTCATATTCTTTAGCCTCTACATCTCCTTGCTCTTGTTGAGATTGGGTTTGCTCTTTTTGTAGTTGTATTTGCAACTGCTGAGCCTGATATTGTTGTGGTACTGGCTGAGAGCGCTGTTGGTTCTGATACAGCTGAGATTCGAGCTGTTGCCTCAAAGATTCTAAGCTTTCTTCCCTTTGCCTGGCACCTCGTTGATTTTCCTGAGATCGTAGTTCTTGGATAATTTGCTGATATAACTGAGGTTGTAATTGTTCTAGATCATTGCGAAGTGGTTGGGACTGTATCTGATACACTTCATGTTCATGTTGATTGCCTGAGTTTGGCTGCTGGCGTGGGTGACTATAGATATGAGCACTCACAGGTTGTGGAGTCGGCTCGAGAATTAATTCTTGAAGCTCTTGACGTTGAATAATAACTTCATGTCGCGGTGGCGTTAGTGTGGGTTGTGGATTCTCTGTAGAATGATATTGAGGTTGCGGTGTTGTGTGCTGTTCATTATCAGAACGCGGTTCATTCGAAGTAGAAGGCCGATAAGTTGTTGGCTGTACTGTTACGGAGACTGGTTCTAGAGGAAGTGCAGTGGGCTGTGATTGATATGTTATTTCAGGTTCTAATGATTTAGGTGTTCCATTTTGTTGTGGTGCTATTTCTTCCTTTTGCTCTTCATCTTCATAAACGGCTTCGTCGTTAACAGTAGGGCGGGTAGTTGTTGATGATATAATCTGATCATTAAACGAAAGTTTTGGTGTTGCAGTGGCTAGTGGTTGTACCGGTGTAGGTAAGAATGCTGGTGGAGTTTGATATACTAATGGTTTGACCGATTGGCTATAGTTAGGCTTTAATGGTGGCAACGGGGTCAAGTGACGGTGTGGTACAACTGGTACAATGGGTTGAGTAAATTGTGCTTGATTTTGTGTTGGTTGTCCGTGATAGATAAATTGTTTGACTTGCGGCACCGATTCAAATTGGGGCACTGATTTTTGAGTTGTTGGTGACGCTGTTGTTGATGGATAATGAGATTCAGGCCGTAGTTGTGTCTGAGGCAGGGGTTTAAAAGCTGGTATACGCTGGAATTCAAGAGTTTGCAGTACTTGGTGAGGGCTTTCAATAAGCAATTGTTGGCGTAGCGGGTTCAAGTTCCTTGGCTGTTGTCGGATGGGTACGTTGTATGTCATTAACTGCGGTGACGACTGAGGAGCAGCTTGGATAGTCACTTCTTGTTGATATGGCTGATATTTCTGAAGTTGACGAATGTATTGTTCAAATATCGGCGGGTAATGTAGGCTTTCCTTAGCTTCTTGTTGTTCTTGGTGTTGGTAAGACTGTATCGGACTCGACTGGTCTGTTTGTTGAACCGAAGCTTCAACAGGTTGTGGTTTAGAGACTTTTAAATGAGGTTTCGGAGGGAGTCCTTGAGTGAAACTTGCAAAACTGATGGCTCCGTTGGGGTGAGCACGATAACCCTGAAAATTTTAAAAGTATTTTATCATAAATTAAATAAAGAGAGGAGCTGCTGGTGATACATAATGATTAAACATTTAATAAAAGCTACACACCTTTTTGGGCTGGGGTAATTCAGCCTGCAGTTTTGGTCTCTCAGTAGCTTCGGGCTTCAATTCTTCGCGACTTTCATCACTGGCCAGTGCCTTATCCGCCATATCAACGTAATCATATCCCGAGTCGTATGGGACTAACTGTATGAGTCCTTGTGGCTGTGCGTACTGCGATGGTATGGCAGGGCCGGCAAATCTGTTGGGTCCGATGTCGTCATACGCTGGGTACGGTTGTGGGGCTGGTTGCTGCTGGTACGGGTTCTGTGAGTTAATCTGCTGCAGTCTATGCATGACATGGGAGAATGGGCGGGGGTAAGTTTCGAAACGGAATCGTGGTTGTTTCACGGCGTATACTGGTACGTTAACTTGGTACCGCAGTTGTTCAGCCTCTCTTGGTGGAAGTACCGCCGGTTTCTGTTCCTGTGCGTGCTTGCGCGGTTTGTATGACTTAGGATGTGGGTATGCTAATTGAGAAGCGGCTGGTGAAGGTATCTCGAATGTTGTTGGTGATGAGAGCTGTAGAAGAAAATAAAGTAATTAAATTGAGTTCCTGAAGACGTCTTAGTAGTAGTGGCCTCGCGTTAAGAGACAAAAAAAGTCATACGAACTGTTAAAGTTACTACGTCATGTTTGGGAATATTCTTTACGTTCTTAGAAAAGAGCAATATATAGCCAAGTATAAAAAATTTCAATATCAGTAATGGTATTCTCTTCGAAGACAATAAGTAATGTTGACTGATTATAATAATGTAGTTTTGGCACCGACATCATTCGAGTTCCAATCGGTTTGGCACAGTCTAGCAATGTATGGTGTTTATGAGTAATAACAAGCTTATTGACTACTGACGCCAAATGTGATGTATGTTCGTATTCCGCAGAATATATTATAGGCTGTGGTAATTTACGGAGGCCGTTAAATTAATTTCGACGATAAATCTGGCGTATTCCCTTAATTTGTTAGACTTTATGTCTTCGGTGATTTTGTTTCGAATTGTGATTGTTTTTCGTATTTTCCTTCTTGTAATTGATGATATTGACTTTTTTGGTCGTCTGTCAATTGTTTAGTGAACATTAAGGATTCTAATGGAGTATTGTGTCGGAGAATAAGACTTTGTTCAATAGTGATTTAAGATGGCAATGAGTATACTACTGATTTTAGAGTATTGTTGCTCTTAGCTCGCAGGTCGTTCAATTAGTACGTTACTAAAACACTATCTATGAATACTTGTTTCCATAACAGCTTTTTGGGTCTTTACAATACTTGTTTCTAAACTTTTATCTCCAAATGTCGCATAATTTTGAAAGGAATAAATATTTTCTTTAGAATTGCAACTTACCCTTGCTTGATACACCGAAACCGGAGCATAGAGGTGGTTGGCGACGGCCACCTCGAAGGGGGGACCCTGCCCCGTCAGCACGTCCGATATCTTGGCGATTTGGGGCAGCCGAGCTCCAAAAATTTGCTGAGGAAAATAAAACTTTATATCAAACATAGAAAGTCGAAATTAACGCAGCTGAAAAAAAAAACATTTTTGGATGTTCATTGGAATCAATAATGACTATGTGAGATAAATCTACTCGTAGATGTCTGACGACTGAGTAATTTTCGAATATAAACTGGTGACAAGATTGATGAAACTGTTTGTAGTTTAGAATAATTCAGAATGTAAAATAATGTATAATTTCACCAAATCAAATGTAAATGTTAAATGGAACTCTTTTCATGATTGCGGTTTCGGGTATCAGACAGTGAAAATAATACCCATTCTGCAATAGCAACAATTCTGTGTCAGAACAGTTGAATTGTCTTCTTCCTAAATTTTCCCAGAAAATTAAGGCTCAGGGAAAATCAGCGCTTAGTTAAGTACCTAGGTAGTTCGTTAATCCACTTTAAACGCTGATTGTGGTCTATCAAGTCATAATGACGGAGGTACAGAATCAGCATTCCCGTGGATTTTTAGTGAACGTTGGATGGTTGTAAATGAATTTTCTCGTAACGAATTGTTGATTTAATTTAATGGAGAGAAGTTTTACTTCATGGTGAAATGTCTAAGGGATGCTATGACACTTGTTGATGTTGCAGTTCCAATTTATTGGTTTGAGGTATTTGATTGTATGCTGAGTAGAAAGCTCAACTTTTACGCTTTCATTGGCAATTTTCAGTTCGATTCAACACGTCTTCCTCGTAAAGAAAAACCAGAATATTTTTCGTAAATTCTCATAAATCAATCACGCAAAAACGCGTTGGAGGGCAATAATACGGCATTTCCCATAACGCTGATACGGTAAAAGGTGTAGCAAATATAATAAAGAACGTTTAATATGAGCCGCCGACGTATCGCAGCCGACGCAAAGTACACATTACGTCGTGCCCACCCTCTGCCTAAGAGACAGTCACTTCTACGCAATTGGCACACAAATCACGAAGCAACAAAGTAGATGCCGTATTCATAGTCATAATTGTGATTTTACTTTCAGTCATACATTATTATACTCGTTATATAACTAAATTATTAAGATTGCTACTGATAAATGATGGCAATTTCGGTAAGTTATCTTTAGCCTATTATTTATATTTGTGACTGTGTTTAAGCATCAGTAAATTGAAGAGTCTTTATTACCTCTTTAATTTAGCATGACATTCGAATTATGTTGTAGAACATTTTTCTGCCGATGCTTCTGCACTATAGATAGGTCCCCAAACGAACAGCGTCGGCAGAAAGATTTCCCGGCGGAAAATAAAAAGGACGCCGTACTTAATACACGGCAGATGTAAAAGCCTCTGTCCATTACATTCCACTTGATAAGAACGCCACGTAAATTTCATTCATTAAACCTTACTTAAGACATCGGTTCTGAACATATTTTAGGGTCATTTTTGCGACGAAAAAGTTTTTTTTTTTTCAAGATTTTGTAGAATTAAATTATTGGAGACTTTCGAGATAGGCTTGCTGCTGTTCAAGAAAGTTTATTTACTGTTTTTTAGATGTAAAAGGTGGTATTTTAAAATGAACATTAGGTGCGATGAAAACATTTTTATTTTCGTGTCTTTCTCAAATATTTAGAAAGATCCATTTGTAACATCACCGAGTAAACAATTTCATGTGCCTTTTCTGTGTAATGTTAGTAAAAAAGACAGCTTCAATGAAAAAGAAAAATCGTCAGCAGTTCACACAATAGATGTATAAAAACAAATTAGATAAAGAAAAAGAAAATTTCAGCTCAAATAAATTAGATTTCATTAAAGAAAATTTGCAAGGAAACCAGGACGAAGGCTTAACAATTCCTAATTCCGTGTGAACATGAGATTCAAAAACCATTTTCCTACAACTGATAGTCTAAACAAAGCTGGTAAAAGTACTCTGGAACAGATTCTAACGTTACTCATATTATTTCGGCCCAGTAAATATCTGTCGCCGACGACACATTCTCTCAGTCCCGAGGCGAGCGCCACAGGAATATCGCCAGAAAATCCACTCCAAACATTTTATAGGCAATCTGAACAAATACTTAACAACTTGATGTTATTATTATCATTGGTACTCCTTGACTTCCTTCTGCAAGGTATAAACTCAAGTGTCCTGCCCTAGTTTTATCTAAGACCCACTCGAATCCTTCTTTACTAAATCATCATACTCTTTGGGTCACAACTTTATTACAGCCATTAAATTGTTAACTTCAACGTGGCTCAGCTCAGAAGAAGGTAGCACTATGGGTCAGACTCCCTTGGCTTGATGGGTTTGCATGAACGTATCATGAACATATATTCCTCCCTTACACAACGTAAGGTTAATTTAACTTGCTGACTTACAACATCGACCACATTCCAAAAAGACCTACTTTTCTTCTGTCAACCTTCTGCTCACCCCCTTGACGTGCAAATATGATGACACTAATCGTCTTATCTTCCCGGCGGGCCTCCCCCCGCGTCCGCTGGTTCAGACACTTGGCGCTAATAAGATTAGTCACATAACCTTCCACACGCCTCTGACTAAACAAAAATTTGCCGTTGCCTCTTGTTTCAGACGTAATAAGGTTTTGAGGTCTTTTGCCCAGGTGTGTTCTGTTTCATCGAAACTTTTGCCTCGACTTTGGTCAGGTAAAATATTGGGTAGCCAATGTATACATCATCACGTTCGGGGAATAAAAATGATTGGATCTTTTCTTGAAGTGTTGTTTTACTACCTTTTTTCTAAAGTAGTTATTTTGATAAGGTTTTTCAGGTTGCTATCCATCAGGATGAGGTCACGTCGTAGGGTAAGCCCATCTACATGTATCCTCTCTTTAGGGAAACGATTGAATTTAAATACTTGAGCTGTTAAAAACTTAAAAGCGCGAGTACTGGATTGTAATATACGAGGACATTTATTATGATACCTTGCAATAACGTCTTGGATAGTGTCCAGCACTTCTGGCCATAAAGTTTTCACGATTTATGTGTTTTTAGATGACCCAGACCGTTTTGTACAGTCAGAATCAATTTGGAAAACTTCATTTCTAGGTAAACGATTTGCATTTTAAGTGACATTTAATTTATTTGCTGTTCAGTAATATGATATATTTTTGTAGATTCCATATAATCTGGTTTTCTTTTTACGGTTTTCTTTTGAAGAAATAACGCAGCAATGTGTCAAAAAATCATTTATAATACATGGCTTTTAAGATTGTTTTTAAATTAATTTAGTGAATTTAATACAAGATAGTAACAAGGACTCCAGTTTCGATTTAAAACTACTGTAAACCATTTATTCACATCACAGTAAGCTTCTAGGGTCCCAACATTCGAGCCACTAACAAGATTAGTCGTACCGTACCAATAACAGTTTCGTCAATGTCACCACAATTTACAGACCCGTACAGGAGCCTGAATGGCAATACCGAGAATGTTAAGCCTTAGACCCTATGACCATTAATAGACTATCGTCATGCATAATTCTCGGGGCATTAATGACCCCTTACTGTGTTAATGCTCGAGTTCCATACAACGGTAGAGGGTTGAATGGGCAGGGTTAATTTGTATAGTAGTTCTAGTCGCTTTAGAATTACAGGTGGAATAGTTCCGAAACTGGAAGTTTGTTTTAATGACATAGGTTAGAGGATGCATGAAAAGATTTTTGGACGAAATGTTGTGAGGTCATATAGGTTAATGGTTATTGCCAAAAATAAATTACGCTTTCATTTACGGAGAACGAAGTAATTCAAATCTAGAAACCAAAACATGAGTACGACGTTTTAATATAAAAAAATGAGCGATAAATAAATTAAGTCGGATAGATCTTCAATATTTGTAAAAAGACAGTCTCATTTAGAAACTTTGATAATATTGATATACATAGATAATACGCCCCTTGTCTCCCCTTATGCGCAGGGGTTAAACGTGCGTGTGTTCCAAATTTATTATTAATCGGAGCGAAGCAAGTGTCTTTGATAGTTGTTTTGATGGCTCGTGTAACTTGCGGGAGTCGACGTAAAGCAACAAGTTCCCAAGTTCCTGAACGGCGGCGTGGGAGTCATACGCTGTCATTGTGTACTGCGACATATAAAGACAATAGGGAAATATATAGTGTGATGAAGGAACGAAATTTATAATATTTGTCGCGGTTATGAACTAGGTTGTGCAGAAAAGGAATCGTTGACTGTTTTATATCAGTATGGCATTGATGCTCAAATACGTTTCGAAATAATTTTACTGTTTTTTATATAATACGGATATTACTTACACGCAGATGTTCCGATCACTTTGCTGGTTATAGATCTTTTTTGTAAAAGAATGGTTTGTAGGTTCTCTTTGGGGACACCTTCATATAATAATCACTTTAAGAAAAATTTCGGCCTTTATCTCATGTCCTGATGTTAAAACCAAAGGCAACCACGGCTCGCGATCGACGGTACTTCAAACCGGTGTTTGGTGAACTTTAACTTATAAATGTTATGTTCTAACATTAACATTACACAGCTTTACATAAATACTAGAGTATACAACAGGACAGATATTACTTTTTTCATAATATTAAGGAAACTTCACGGGACCATGATTTGTCGGCGTCCAGTTCGCTAACTTTTGTACAATCATTCTGACTCGCTTTTAAATTGTGCGTACAGCGCAAATACATCGCAGAAGGCGAACTAAACGCAACACTCAAAAATGATTGTTGGCCTTGGGTTTTAGGGTCTTTGTTCAGGTTTGGGATTTTCTTCCTCGGGAAATAATAAAGTTTTTAGGTAAGATTTTAATGGGAAAGTTAAAGATATGCACAAAAATTAATTCCATAAAATTAATTTCATATTCTTATCCCGATTAATAATTTACACTTGTACCCAGGGTTTCGTCGCCTTAGTAGGCCATTTTCGTAATCAGCATAACAGCGTGAGTATATCAGTGGACCTTCTCAGCGTTGCTGTTTGCTGCCAACACCTAGTATAAGGGGCTTCACTGAAGAAATAACTTTATACTTGTTTGTTTTTATTAATATAAGGCGCGAATGAATGTTTATAAGAATAGACGGAGCAAATTGAGGTTTCTTTTATGAATGTTTTAGTGATCCGATACTTTGTGTAAGGAAAAAATTGTGAGAAACATTTAAGAAAATTGTCCTGAATATTTTATGTAGGGTATTCTGGGCGCCTTTAATATTAAATGTCTCGAAATAAACTAAGTGGCGTATTGATAAAAACAGGCAGTTTTGTAAGTAACGTACATACAACAACATATTGCCAACATCGCGTATTTTTTGTTGAAAATCAGTTCTGTAAAATATAATCTGTTTTGTATTTAACCTTTTTTTTGAGAACTATGAACGAGGTTCAAGCTCTAAGAGGCCAGGATCAAATGTTACTTATTCTAAGACACCACTGACAAACGTTTAAGAGAGAAGTTCGCAGTGATCAGTGCCGTCACTCGGTGGCTAACAGTGAAACATCTATCATCATGCCCCCTCATGCATATAAATCTATACATAGAACCACAAGACCACCTCGATATTATTGTGGAAACGACAGTTTTAAATATCATGCTCTTAAAACAACATTCACAAACATGAATAACACAAAACACTGTTAGGCCGTAATCGACCCAAACACAGCCAAAAAGAAATGATTTAATTAATCAATAGATTTCTCACCTATAAACATATCAGCTACGGTCACAAACTACGTCTAGTTTGCTTTAGTAGGTTGTGTACACTGTCGATATACTAAAGACACGTTTGGTATTTTCCGGTGTTCCCCGGAAATCGGAGCTTTGTCCAAGAATTGGTAAGTTTCCGGGGTTTTATGAAACGGGAGTAAAAACTATCGTTGCTACTTCTATTTGTAGAGGTCTATAAACTTTCACCGTTTTTGTTTCAGAGCTTTAGGATAACATTCTTAAAAGAATGGTACCATACCATAAAAATATGTATATTACGCAAGGATTAACCTTGCATGATATATTTCTAGATCTTTACTTGCACGGTTAGCTAACTTATTTTCCGAGTCTGTGTGCATGTGGCTTGAATGTTTGCAAAACCCTCCACGACAAATCTAAAAATTTAAGTGCGTTTTTCTTCAATACTATTTTTATCAAACATGAATTATAGAGAACGATATTATTTATCTTAATACGACAATCCATTAAGCAGTAATATTTTCTGGACTCGCATTTTCCCATAGAGAGTAAACGTAAGCTACCGTACCTGATATTGCAAATTATGACTGCTGGCAACAAGTAACCAGAAGTACTATTTTTCTAGTCCCACTATGAGTAGTATGTAATAACTGGCAACACTACCCACCCTACAAGCGAAATCGAGCGTGAAGCCGACGATAATTACGGGAAACGTGTACCTGTGGCAACACTGTCACGTGTCAATGGGCTAACTAAATTTAATTACCGGTGTTGCAATGCTCGCATATGACATGCCTAGGACAGAGTTACGTAGTGTTAGACGGGGTCAGTTTAATGTGAAATGAAATAAAATCATATTCTGCAAATACAACATATTATTATCCCTTTCCATGTTTTTTTCTAGAACGCTGCTGTCGACATTTCGTATCGTATCTGACTAACCTCAGATGAAATGCCGAAAGAAACTCAGTAGTCAAACTCAGTGGTCTCTTTTAAATCCCTACTAATATAATAAATGTGAAAGTAACTCTGTCTGTCTATCTGTTACGCTTTCACGTCTAAACCATTGAACTGATTTTAATGAAATTTGGTACAGAGATAGAGTTGACCTTGAGAAAGAACATAGGATAGTTTTTATCCCGGACTTTTGAACCGACATCGACGCGGGCGAAGCCGCGGGCGAAAAGCTAGGTTTTAGATAATTTTAACATGTGTCTATTAGCTATTCAATTTAAAATCTATTTTTAAGACGGTAAGAAAAGGTATAATACTAAATTTCTGAATAGTGTGCTTAAGCATAGTTTGCGTGTTCATAGCATGAGACACAATAATACAACAAAATAAGTACCATGTTAAGAGTAAGTTTCATGTAAAGTTCAACTTATTTGAAAAATGAAATACTGGAACAAAGATGAAACATGTTTTTTGGGAACCGCCTCCAATAACTCTCTTTTATTAGAATTAACGACATCAATGTTGGCGAAACTCGAAGTCTCGTAAAGTCTTAAAAATATCAGGAAATTAGGGAAAAAATATAAAAATAAAACCTCAAACTTGTTTAATATAGTGTTTGTTTTACAAAAGTTTTCGTTTGACGGCCTAAGTTCGTGAGTCACAATAAAAGGCGGGGTTTTATAGGGCAAGCTGATCTGTTTTTGTTAATGTTGGTTTGGCGAGGGGAGGGGGCAGTAGAGGACATTTTGGGTGCTGTTGCAAAGTTTTCTTGTGTATTCAGGGAAAGAAGGGCAAATGAATTTCATGGAATTTACCAAGTTTAAATTTTCTTCGATTTGAGTTAGTTTTTTTTTAAGTGACAGATAAAACAGGAAGCCTATAAACAGCAGAGGGTGATTCCAAGGAGACGTGATAATGAAACGTGAGAATATTTAACAATTTCATTAAAAGAAACCTCGAGAAAAAAAAATAGAAAAGTCGGGAATTATGTGAATGTCTTCGAAACAAAACGAGCTCGTCTATCGACATTACCGAACATTTCGCGAAATGTACAAAAAGTGCGTCGAGTTCCCGCGTTTATATGCAAAACGTGGTCTATTGGCGAAAACTACCGAATTGTCCCGAACAGAGCCGAATCCAAGCTCGTAAGTCTACAACGAGGCGCTAAATCGGCTTCCGCTGCACACAATATTATAAGAAGGTCAACATTGTTTTGTCTTTTGTTTAGTGTTTTATTTTTGAGTTTTCATGAGACCAGAGATAATTATTTGCAAATAACTTAAAAAAAAAGATTTACACTAAATCTAACTAATTACTTTTCCTTCTACATCTTCGATGCAAAAAGTATTATTTGTTAACAATCAATATAATTTTTGAAAAAAAAATATATCGAGCATCAAAACAAAACTAGTTTCTTTTACGACTGATTTAGCAAAATATATTAGAAGACGTAGTCGACTAGTACTTGTGCATCACTCGCGCAGTGGTTTTCCAGCTCAGCCGTAAAGCTCGGTACAATTTACCGATGCACGCGGACTCTAGTAGACAAAGTTCGAATAATTTATTAAATTCGCTGCACTCCACCACAGTGTGAAGTTGGCGCGATAAATAAACCGATTTTAAAAGTGAATGTACCTATTTAAAACAGAAAGTACGTAATTTATTGTTTTAGTTCGGCCAACAATTAATTGAGATATTTATTAGTTTCAGTTCATGTATCGTTTACGGGTTTTAAATTGTTCTACAAGTTTTGTTCGCCAACTTTTTGATCTCCCAACTACAATTTAGTTTCGGATTTTATGAACTGTGTTTGAAAACTATTGCAATTTATATTCGTTTGAAGTTCTATTTTTGGTTAGTTTTAAGCAAGAATCATTTTTTCACAATTTGCTTTGGATGCTGTGAAACATTAGACCAATCCTTTAAACCTCATTAAATCTTAGGAGAAACAAAGAGAAAAATGCTTAGCCAATTAAATGCAATACCACTGATTACAGATCTCTTTACAAGAGGTCCGCACTTGTCTTACTGCCATACACTACACTTTGCCGAGGGCCGCCCAATAGTGGCGCACCACTCCGGCCGCGCGCCGCCTGCCGGCTATAACGTCGCGGGCTATCGTGGCTCTCCTAGCCGATAATGCGGCGGCTTACCCGCTACTGCGGCTAAGCTTTAAGTGAGAGTAAGAAGGTGTAAAGATTTGGGGCACGTCTCACTTCACTTTATACCTTTGTACTTGGAAGTAATTTTTGGGTTCTCTAGTTTAGTAGTATTGCTTTTTAAATGTTACTTTATATTAGGGTTTGGGGTGGTGTACGTGAAGGTATCTGAAACGTTAAATAAAATGCGTGTTATACTAATGCGTGATAGTGTATCTATATTCCTGCATACATTGAGCCTACTGGAGCGTACATGCGAAAATGGGGGACTTACAACAAATGGTGCATGCTTTGAATTTGAGGATTTCAACTGTTCTTTGTGACTGAGATGCTCAGATTTTGCCCAAACTGTACATTCATCTCATTTCTCCTTAACTATATTTAATAAAAAAATGTATGTATGGTGTAGGTTTTTATGTTATAGAGAACACAAAGTGAACATGGTTCTATCTTTAGCAATAAATACACGTCCAGACAAATGCAATTACTTCAGTGCAACAAATTAGTTTATTCGATTGTTTGTAGAAGACGAAATGCATTCTAGTGAGATGGTGGTCCAAGTTATAAGGTTCAGTTTCAGGCTCATACATAATTCTGTGTCAGTGACTGCCTTTTCAAACTTCACAACAATCACAACCACATTTAATTGGGTTTTGTTTTATTTTAAACACACTACCTATAAATGTTGTTTTTCTTTGCTTTTTTTAAAACGACTCTCGGGTTAAAGAATTTAATAGTTGTGTCGCTATAGGTTTCACGATTTTTGTCACGCACCCTGACTGAGAGGAATTATTCCTGGATCACACAAATGCTTGTCCTACGCAGAGATCGAAACCACGCGCACAGTAGGTTTGTCATCGTTATTTGTAAATCTTTACCACTAGGCCATCCATGCAGTTTGTAATTATCTAACAGAATGACAATGATTAAAGCACAATTGCGAAGAACATTTATTTATTTAAGGATCTCCAAAATAATTTACATTTGTTTTTTTACTTCCCATATTTTATGATAATAGCCTCAATTTAATAAATTTCGTAGTTATTGAATACGTAATACAATTAAAGTTCCGCCATTGCCAATATTGGCGTACAGTCAATAATGAATCGAGTCGTTCCAGTGTTTTGCTCTCTTGCATACAAATGTGTTAAATTGTGTTTTAGATAAATATAATGTTAATTGTATGCATTGAATGTTATTAGCAATAATTATATTAGATATTGTGTTTTGTGTATCAATGGTTCGATTTACATAAAAATATATTATCACGAAATTATTGACTTTTAATGTTTTTGCTAGGCATGGTAAAAACAAAATGCAGCCCAGGGGAATGTAGAATGAGTAGTGAGCTGTCTAGATTCAAAAACTGAAATTATGTTAGGTTCTATAAGTTGAGCAAAAGACACAATTTTTTTTCGTGAGGGAAATCATTAAATATCTTCGCCCGCTTTAGGTTGAGCGAAAGGGAGTGTCAGACTTTTTCTGACTAAAATCCACCCTTTTGACTTAGTTTGCCCTTTTTGACAACCCCAACAACAGTGTGACAACCCTTTAGGAGAATCTCGCAAGCGCTATAGATTATCTGCATTTTAAATTAATAGTAAGTAATTTCATTTCTCTATCACCACACGTTCCAAAAACAAGTGCGCATAAAACTCGCAAGACCTCACAACTCATTAAAACGAAATTAAAAATATAAATCACGTCCATTGCGTAGTCTGCGCCGCTGGAATTATGATCCCACTGTACAATACATCATTGTTACCGCGCATCCTGTCCTAATTTCACGATTAAATTTAATATTGCACGGTACCGGGAGCTTATGAAGTTTGACTATTAAGATAAGTTTTAGAATCACATCTGGTGTCACAGAAGGATAGGAGTGTACCGACAGATAGTATATGTAGGTATATGCTCTGCAAAAATACTTAAGGCGAATACCCGAAATTCTTGTCTTTTATGTTGTTTTTGTACTTCAATATTTATATATTAAGACTAGGTCTTGCCCGCGAGCCCATTGGCTACAAATCGAGAATGGGATTCCCATAGGAACATAAAATCGGTATTAAAACTATCCTGAGTCAATCAAGGGTTATAAAATATTTGTATGCCGAGTTTTGTCTAACCCGTTCAGCAGTTTTTGCTTGAAAGAAGAACAAATATCCTAACATCTATACATACAACAAACTCAAGCGTTTATTACTTTTAAGTAGGATTCGTTTGAAATATTTGTAAAGGGTGCCGATCCCGTCGATGCCTCGGCATCTTAAACACTGCCCTTTAAGTATTTTCTCTAAGTCCTGCTCCTAACTAAAACGAGGTTTTATCGATTGTCAATTGTTTCGGCAACAATACCGTTCGAAAAACTATTCGATTGCACAATCATTGGAATAATCCAACGTAATGTTTTGTCTTTAACAACTGTGTCGAATCTAAGTAAATATATCTCATTGCAATCTTCACTTAGATTGCAGTGAATTGTTCGAGATGCCGGCTATTGTACCCAAGGTCTTAATACGATTACTTACTTTCTTATACTTATTGCTCATCGGATCATTATCTTCATGTGTTTTCGGAATTATTTCCGCTTCGAATCGGTATAGAGTTATACTCTTTATTTATCTCAAAATTATTAAAAACTAAATGCAATGTATATGTATGTTTGTTACCTATTAGTGTTTAAAGGCCTATACCAATTATAATGAAATGGGCGAATCCAACAGTCGAGATTAAAAACACCGCAAAAGATATTATTTTTTTGCCACTTTGGCCTTTGGGTTCCATACATCTATGTACATATAAATGTATTCAAGAGGTGCAGGTTCAATTAAATGTGACTTTTTAAAGTTATTTGTACTTCAAAAAAAATCTAAGCCAGTTTACTGATAAATAATGAAAACAATGATCTGAGGAACGTTTCCTTTCGAAACACTTCTTGTATTTCCTCCACTAAAGTTAACGCTTCGCACAAGATCGCCGGTAACGAATCAATAGTTCGATTTGCAACAAAAACTCAGTAATGTCTGTAGGTATATAGTAGGCGGCCCTTTCCGGACGACATCTGTGCTCTACCTAGAAACTCTTAAAATAGGACTGTGGCCGTTGTGAAAGCGAGATCACGATAGCACATTTTAGACTGCTATCTCCCTTTAATAATGAAACAGTTTTACTTTTAAAGCTTGTGGTACGGGTGTGATTCAGTGGCTATCGTCACTTGTTTCCACGGTTAGTTCTAAGGAAGTGTTTTTGTGTGTTTACTTCTGAACTTCGAACGATACAATGTACGTTGATGAATTAAGGAGTGTATCTTAGTGTTCTGGTTAAACATCTAGTTTTTGCGCTCATTTCAAATATTTTTTATGATACTTGTTCTAAATACGACACACACTGTCTGGTTTTAGGGTTAGGTGAAATAATATTTTTTTTAAGCATCAAAAACGTTCAAGTAAAAAAACTAATCAGCCCCGACCGATGTCCTTTTTACGTTCATGAAAATAATCAACAAAATCGGTTCATCCAGTCCTAAGTTCTGAGGGAATAAACAAAAACAATCATTTTTTAGAAAAATTGAGACCCTCCTTTTTAAGGTGGGTTGAAAAATATTGTATTTTTGTACAAAACTCTTGTCTGCACTTTAATTTATTTTTCATATTTAAGCACACTTTTGATCATATTTATGCGGCTATACTAGTTACTTGAATTTCATTTGATCCCTAGTTCACTTTCACTGAGTAAAGTTACAAAGCAAGTTAAAGTTGTACGAGATAACGTCCAGATATAGATGTTAATAAGTTGGGAGTCGATGCTGATTTATTAGGCAGCTGCCGAAATGTAAATGTACTTACAGAGCTGATAGTGGAATACCCTTACGTAGTATTCCATGTAACTTAGCAAATTATACAGACTCTACATACCTAGACTAAATACTGAAAACAGTAAACGATGACATGAATGACACAGTAACGACGCCGACAGTTCCGTAAAATAGGTTAAAGGTAAAAATATATTAACTAGCACGGTTCATGATAAACAACCTGGTGATAGACGCACGGACAGACAGCTGAAATAAAATAAAAATGGAGGGAAAGCAAAAACTGTAGGCAAAGACGAACTTGATATCAGATCCTGAAGATTACCAATGAATGGAATATCTATATGAATATCTGACTATGTTTGTGTACAAACAGTCGTAGTGTTATCTATATTTTTAGATCTAAGGTGTCATCCAAACTTAAGTGGAGAAATAATAGATGAATAGTTTCTATAATTCTTGGTCTTTGCCCAAACCTTGAAATTCAACAAAGTACCACAAAAAACACAAGAAGTCTTTTTGAAAATTCTGGCTGTTCGTTTTCGCTCGGTTTTGGGCGATAAAGTAAATTGCCCTTCACCGATCCGCGGCTATCTCCCGACATCTTTGTTCTGTGATCTACGAGCGGGGGAGCGCCTATTCTGGAAGACAACACCCTGTACATCGACGAAGGCTTTACATCTTTAAATGTTCTTCGTAAGTACATTACTGCTGAATTTTAAGTTTAGTCACTTTGGGACTGAATGGAAAATTATTATTAAAATTTTGCTTAATTTATGTGTAGCTGGTAACAATATACCTACATACAGTAAGAAATTATTTTTATTTAATTTATGAAACATTTTTTTTGTGGTAAGGTTTTTCATTTGAAGCAGGTATTTTGAACAATATTCTGATTCTTTGATGTTTTTTAAACATTAATATTGTACTAACTAAAAACAGTAATTAATAAATGTTCATAATGCACTACGCAGTCTCTAGTTAAAATACCCTTCAGAGTACAGCCTATGAAAACTTAGTCCCAGTGCGGCTTGAAGTAAAACCTAAGCATCCCTTATCTAAGTGGACCTCGCGGCGAGTTGATCGTTTGTAACAAGAGTTTTACATTCCAATAAGTCGGAGCTCGGAGATGGACTCGCGGACAGGCGCCGAGATAACCTCACCGGCATAAAAAAGACCCGGCTATGTTTTACGGCTTTAGAAATACAGGGAAACTAGTTCAGGACGTGGCTGGTTTTCTGATGTAGTAAAGAAGTATGTTATCAGGAGACGCTGTGTCAAAAGTTCAAGAGTAAGAGAAATCACAGTAGTAATTTTGCCTTTTTCTGGTTCATATTAAGTACAGTGTCATGTTTTGTTTGCAGTCGCATTAGTTACAAAGCGTAAGCTAGTAAACTTAGCTTACGCTTTGTAACTAATGCGACATTTATTTTTCATTAAAATGTCCTGCCATGATATAAAACTACTTTCCAAATATACGATGTTCCGGTATATGCAGGTATAACCTTTCGCTTGGCTAGCGGTCCCAGAATTTCAGCCTTATTTTAGCCCCGTCCAGCGTCAGAGGGCGGTTCCCAGTAATCTGTGTGTTTCCACTGATTTAAGTAGCGGAGTGGGAGCTCCATTTGCACTGATAACATCCCCGATAACGTTTTTAGAATAATCTATCTAAAAGTATTTTTTGAAGCGAATGTAATGATTTAGGGCAAGTCTGCGCGGCCAACTTGACAGCTGTCATTAATGAATATAATTTTCTGCTCACATTTATACGTACCAACATGTTCATAAAATAAAAGAATTCATAGGTAGGTACTACAAAAAAGTTATTCAATAAATATTTTATTTCATTTCTTTTAACACGCATGAAATGTTATATTAAAAGGTCTCGTGATTTACAACACAACATAAATCAAAGAAATGAAATTATTTATTTTGTGAGAACAATATTTGGATCATATTCACACGTCAAGGCATTTCAAATCTGGCTTGAGTTAGTATATTGTATTATTAATTTAAGCTGACATTTTGCGTCTGTTTTTTTTTCATTTATTCTTAGAAAGCTTTGCCCTACTCACTTTTCTAAATTTCTAAGCACATATAATAGCATAAGCACATACAAAAATACTTTAAACAAAACTTCATTAGAAATGACTCCAGCAAACACACAGTGAGATCCCTCAATTACTATTCTCTTGGTACCACAACCATAAATAGATATGCAATTTCACGTAGCAAGCTCTTCATTGCCACTTCAGCATCCATTCAGAGACAATTACTAGAGCAGAGACGACATTGTAATGCAAAGTTCATTATCTAGTCGTTGGCATGGACATCGCATTCAAACGATATTAAGACGCCCTGTCTCGGAGCTCGGACAATCGACCTTTGGATAAGGTTGCCAGGATTTGGATGCAGAATTCCCCGGGAAATTATTTTTGAGGGGAGTCAACCGATTATAATTCATACGAGCCAAGCGGTTTGGCTTCTGATATGTATGTATATGTTCAAATATAGAATAATAGATTTAAACAATCTAAATCCCACGTTTTTAAATGTCACTCCATTCAAATTGTATCAAAATCGGTGCAGCCGTTTTCATGGTGGTAAATTGCATTGTCATCGGGTTTGAAGCTACACTGATTAAAGTGCTTCAAAATTGAGTTGGAAAATCCAACCGGAACGACATACAAACAAGAAATTGAATGTATAAAAATGTGGGAAAAAGCATTACAGTAATTGTTAGATTGAGATTCTGTTGCACTAAACAACAATCAGTGAACATTGGCAAATTATTATTAAAAATGCGTTAACTATCGTGTTGTTACTGAACACATTATTCTTCTCGAAATTTCGGAATCCATCGTTTCAAATACCTCTTATTTTTATTTAATTTCCCTTAATTTAGGGTTTAGTCAGAACCTGGTCACAGGTATTTAGGAATCCATTCGTTTGCTCTCAGGCGGTATGCGAGGATCGCATTCTTGACTCCAGACAGGGCGTGACGACTGAACTAAACACCACGCAGTATATTCTATACTTGTGTACATGTTTGAGATGATTTAGAAAAACGTACTGTTAGAAATCTATGATGTAAGAACTAGTTAATAAGAGTCCCAGTTCTGGGTTAAAGCCTCTTCCTATATGGAGAAGGATCAAGCAAGCATCACGATCACTTGCAGTTGATTTCAGATTCCTTAAAGAAGGTTTTCTTAATCGTTTGTCAATTGTAAAAAAAATCAACCAATTGGAAATTTCTGATAGTAACTATCGTGAGAATTATTCATTATTTAAGGATGTAACGCCGCGTCTGCTCATGATTAAGGACTCCGGTTGGGTCCGAAACTAGTCGGGCTATCTCGATAAATACGCGTGAGTAAACCGTTACATCATTTAACAATTGGAAATTATTTGATGGAAATAGACGACGAAAGTAATAGAACAATGTCCACAAAGAGAAGAGTCGCCCTTTCGGAGAGTCTCTAGATTAAATGTTATTAAATTACTTTATGAATATTTATGTAACTGCTGATGAATTAGAAGCCAAGCAATTTGAGCTTTGTTATTTATCGTTTTTGATTAACTCCTATTATTGTCATTATTCTCTCTAAGGAAATAAATCTATGCCCAAACAACTGTAGTCTTTTTTTTACCCCTGACGCATAAACGACGGTTTGAAATATATGTGACTGGCAGTGAATTTGTAGCTCTGTAATAAATGAACCGATTTTGATTTGCGTGTTTTTTTGAGCTGATATTATAGATAATATAATTTTACGATCAAACCTGTTCAATATTCTATATCTAAAAATTAATATACCGAGAGTAAGTTCCGTTGGCAGTTGTTGATGTTTGAGTTGCAATACATCGGGGTAACAGAGCAACTAGCTCGAGAGTACTATTGACATGTGTCGCAACTACTGTGCGGGCTGTGTGAAGACGAAAAAATAACACATTGTAATGGATTTGTGGGAGATTTGGATACAATGATACTAGCTAGTATGTACTATGACGAAAATGTACGTTAAATAAATACTAGGTGATATTGTTACACGCAAGGTGATAATGCAATTGACTTGGTAACGACTTATGAACAAGGTTATGCTGCTGTTTTTAAATAAGGAATGATTTTAGATTCAAATTTGTTTGATGCTGTGAGAAAAAATAAATAGATTTGCGAAATTCTACAAATGATGTGAGATTTTAGTTAAACTGTGAGATGAATATTGTCTCTTATCGCTCTGTGATAATTATGATATCTGTACATACGAGCCGTAATTAAGAATTAGTAGAAATCAAATTTGAAAATATTCCCGTCGACTTTACAAAAATACAACAAAACTCAGACTAAACCTATTTTGATCTTCCAGAAAAGTATAAATAATTAAACAAAACATCTTGTAAGTCAAAAAGGAACTTAAAAATAATTATAATGGAAGTGTCTGAATTCCGGCGGGTAAAGGGTCGTGGCGTTAATTTGCGAGGCTTAGCGAGGGCGGACGCCATGACGAATTCACATAAATAATTCGGGAGGGTCGCGACATGGTCACCGACCACACTTTATATAACCACCACGAAATAAAACAACCATAATTGTAAAAGTATTGCAAATTAAATAAATTTCTACACACAGCCGACATTTTGAATCATCTACTAATCGTGTCAGTTTGACCACAAAATTACAGAGTAGTTTTGAAAATTATTTGCAAATAACTAAATATCATGTTTGAATGATCTGCTTTCGTGCCGCAATGATGCAAATATAATTGTGCATTCGGTTATAATAGTTAAAATATGTAATCTACGAACTAAATAATGATAACACGATTGCAGACTAAACTGACTATCATTTTTAAGTATTATTAAAGAGTAATTCATTTCAATACTCCTTAGAACCAACGTAACATATTTCGTCGTCGTAAAATACAAATTTTGTGGTCATATAACATGACCCTGATAATGTCATCATTACTATATTAACGGCACCTTTTTCATCTCATTATCTAACATCACCTACACAGTACTAGCTATGTATGTATGTATTACTTCACTCCCCGGCCGGCACGATGGCACTCCGATCAGAGAGATAAAGAACGCAGCACCCGAAGCATAGGAACTCCAACATACGGCCGGAATTTTTGAACAGAAAATAAAACTCCAACGTTTTTCGTTTCCGATTTTTATGTCCGCACGTTTCGATCCGACCGTGATCGGTCTAACCTAGACTAGAGACTAGCATTTACATTCAGCCCAACCGACCAATAAGGCTGAATGTGATTTCTGATCTAGAACTGAATGTGTCTGGAAGATTAACCCGAAGAAGATTAAAGGTTTGTTAACATATATGTATGTAAGATATGTTTGAACTAGAAATGTCCTCGAATCGCTAAAAGATTTACGAGACACCTACAAATAATATAGACTATTAAACGGAACGATAACTTTATCTAATAGCCATAAACTGTGCAAGTATATTGATGGACCACAAAAACATATGTTACATAAGTATTAATAATTCAATACTTGTAGCTTGCCCTCCAGGGGTCATAAAAACGCCAAACTTGTGAGAACCCGCGATATATTCACCCGAATATATGGACGTCGTGCCACAACTTACAACTTAGGATTATGTGGTCTGGATCAATTATTGTGATTGAACGTTTACGAGTTCAACTAATTTATCTGGTTAATTAGACATAATTAATTGATGAAACGTACTCTCAGATGTTGCTGAAGAAATGATAGGATTGAACATCTGTAGGTTCTGTTATTAGATACTAAATCTCTATATCGCGCGATATTGGTCTATGACAGATGGTTTTTTGCTGGATATTGGCAACTTCTCAAGAAGTTTCTGTAAAACACTTAATCCTACTTACTTATTAGGTATCTATTGCAATAACAAAATGTATTTTCAGACTTGAAAATGTCCTTCCTAAGTTTCCTGTATGTGGTAGAAATTGAGCAACTAACTAGAGATTATGTAGATCGCTTCCTGTATCTAAAGAGCTTAACGTTTCAACATGATACTCGTACTACTCTGCACTTGCGATCATCCTCATGATTTGATAAGTATTGATTGTTCAACAACTGTTTCGTCTGCAAAGCTTTTATGTTTGATCTATAGAAGTCGAATGCTATTTCTCAGGATTTGTGTGGTTGCAGTATAATTTTCCAAAAAAATACTAAACAAAATAATTGTGTGGTCAAAATGTGGTCGCAATAAATCTTCCGTCTTTCTCCGCCCTTCGAGTATTTACTCAGGGCCCGAGCCCGGGTTATAAGCCGTTAATTCGAGCACAATTAATTATAAACCATCACGTTCCGCGCCATTTTAAAACTAATTCATAACGCTCAGTGTCAATGTCGATGTTCTATTGTTTCCGAGAATTCTGCTCGTCCCCAAGGATTCGGAAGTTTTAAACCTTATTGCGAAGTTGTTCAGCGGACTTGAAGTTGGGCACTTTGGTTACAGTTTACTATCTCATTCAGTGATAGAATGTATTGATTGACTGTCTTATTTACAAATCTAAGTGGTTACAAAGTGGTGCAACTGAAGCTATATTATGGTTAAGCAAACTTAAGTGAAATAAAGATTTATGTAGGATTCTACGTCCGGTAGACGGTAAAAATACCAGAATCAAATATCGGATGTAGATGTAACACTACTCGACCCAGGCTTTTTCTCATAAAGGTTTTTTTTTACTTATGTTTACTTGTAGAAATTTTCTTTAAGTACATTTTACGATAATTATTCATGTTAATCGTCAACACGCTATAATAGAAACCTTAATAGCGCAAAAACTTATATCATCAAAACTTTCTCTAACAAAAATGAGATAACACACGGAATGCGTGACCACGCGAAGGTTAATTATAAATATTAATTAAAGGCCTACTACAAGATACTAATGTCTCGCCTGACCTCGTAAATCAGGATGAGGCGGTGAAAGAGCAAGACGCAAGAACACAAAATGTAGAGCGCCATCTCTCTCACACTTTCAACAGTCCTAGTTTTTGAGATGGTAGTACAGATAGACCTACTGGTCAGTGATCTAATATTAGTGGCACATGTGTACCGTATCTAACCGGTTGTTACGTATCATTGGGGCATGCGTGTTGCGTAACGCGGATCAACTCTCACTGCGCCGGCGCATGGTAAGGAGACCACTTTAAATAGGGTTAGTTTGGTATACAAGTATAATGTTATGTTATACCTTTGAATAATTAATTTCGATGACTGTGTATATACTTGACGTGAATGAATAATTGAATACGGTACTTTGAATTTTTCTATTTTCTGAAACAGGGAAAGAATGTGTGTTTAGTAAAACAAAGCAGAAAAAAAATAATCAAACTCTAGCATTTTAATAAAGCAAATAGTAATATGCTGTACGTTATCAAACAAGGGATGGAATGATAAGGGATGATGCAGCCAATCCCGCTGAGCGCGACGTGTCGCGGGTTCGATCCGGCGTTGCATTATGCAAGCATTTGTCTGATCCACGATTGCCTGTCTTGACTCTGGATATCTTTGTGCATATAACTTGATGTTTACTGACTTTTTGTGACTAACTTATTCTACGAAAAAAAATAAATTATTATCTTAAAACTACAGATACATTTACTTCCTAATGCCATATATTGTAAGTTCGTCTGACCGTACAAAGTAATTGAATAACATCACTTAAAACACGATACACAAGAAACTGTTAACACAGCAACGTAAAGAATATTAACAAAGGATTTCATGAGCCTGAATAATGCAGGTGTTAGTGTATAAACTGTTGTGCTCAGCATTTTTCATAATTATTAAAAAGCTGCGCAAACCTTTGTGGTGTGGTGTGCGCGGACCGGGTAACACACACTTGTAATTTAAGGAAAATCTGCAATGTTACGAGCTGTTTCTTTCTGCTTAATTTACATGAATAAAACCCGTTGAGTTGCAAGTCGGACTCGAGACACTAAGGGGACTGTACAGGCAAAAAAAAATGCAGCTTGCAATTGTCAACAATTATATTTATGGCCGTAATTGCTGTATGTATTCATAATATGTTGCTAAAGAGGTAACGGAAATACAATATCTGCGAAAATTTCTGGCTATCACTGTTCAAAATATATAGTATGAGGACAGACGGATAGACAGCAGAGCCTTAGTAATAATGGATTTGTTTCCTCTTAGGGTACGGAACCCCAGAAGGCACATTAATTACGTGTTTATCTTCATTGATGTTTCTGTTAATAATTATTGAAAATATCGAATATACCTTTCCTTGACACGTTTGTACCTGAAACTAAGTGGTGACTTATCAAACTAATGAATAAAAAGAAAAACAGCCGTATAACAGTATGAAAAACTAAATAATGTTTGTAAATGCTTCGTTATTCATAAAGGTCGATATGAATAAAGATATTTAAAACAAATGAAAGTTCCACATCCCGGTCGCTGTTTGTTCTACGGCGAGCTGCCAGAAGTGCGATAATTTCGGCGGCGGTTGGTATTTTAAAGCGCGGAGTATTTTCCTACGTAACGTCCCGTTTGCGTTGCTTTTTTACTCGCATCCTTTAATTTTTGTCCAAAAATATGTTGCTATTCCTCTCTACGTAATCCGTTTTGCGGATAATATTATTTTTGGAAAGTTTACCTGAATATTTTTTAAAAGGGCTTAACAATTTCTGTATGTAAAAAAATAATAAAGCCAGTCGATTTGACCAAAAATACATGCCTATACTAAAAATAGTCGGCCTACGTAGAATCACAATTATAATTTAATAACCAATAAATCGACACTTACTATTGAATTTCGTAAAAGACTCAATAGATTCAAAATTAATTGAATAGTCGCAAATCTTTCTTAGCAAGCATCATAACCTTTAAAAGGCACACACGGCTGTACTATTAGAAGACATTGCGCCAAGCACCAAATCACACTTATCTTTTATTTCCAAACGCAAAGACGTAAAAAGAAGTAGCTAAAGTATTCATCAATCACAGTGACCTTGCGTAACACGAAAAACGTTGGCCAATCACTCATCAGGACCTCGAAATATATACATCTCCCGAAAGACGCTGAACGACGGGAATTCGAGAATAACGGGAATAAGAGAAACTCGTATTATTGAAATTAATAAAACTTGTTTCTTTTAATTAATTTTCTTCGTTCCTTTTTTCGGGAGCCGAGACTCCCTTTGGGATTACTCGAACGGAAAGCAATAAGGATTTTGAAAGTTGCCGAACTGTTAATGAAGTAATTATGTGAAGGACTTTGATGCTCAGTGCTGCGATGGTGAGAATTATGTATTATGGAGGTTCCGCTGTGATCTGGACCATTATTGAGTTCATTATGCTCTTTATGGGACACAGATTTATTGTTATCGAGAAAGCTTTGTCGAATGTCCTTCGCGGTTATTTTTGGTAACGTTTTTGGTACTGAACTTGATTAGTCGTTTATGTAT
Organism: Trichoplusia ni; assembly: GCF_003590095.1. Taxonomy (NCBI): domain Eukaryota; kingdom Metazoa; phylum Arthropoda; class Insecta; order Lepidoptera; family Noctuidae; genus Trichoplusia; species Trichoplusia ni. The sequence goes on from NC_039497.1 coordinate 280,406, forward strand.
GACTGTATCGGATTTGTTTTTTCGTTCCTTTATCAACTGTGTGAAGTTACTTTCCGTGCATATTTTAAATACCAGTTCTGTGTATGAAAATAAACAACTTTCTCGAATAAGACGTCGTTTTTTCTAAAACAAATATACTTCATACAAATTCTTATCAGTTTGAACAATAATAATAATTCTTTTGAGGATTATTACTTTTGAAAAATCTCCTTTTACTAAAGCTTCACTTTGCCAATTACCGAGGTCAAACAAATCTTGATACGATCCAAATTTGATGGATGACTAATGTTTGTTGCATATTTGTTTTTCTTAATCTGTTTGTACGGGACCCTGAGTATTGCTCTCCGACAAGCACTTGACCAGTGTCTAAAGACAGTTGTTCAATTGCACTCAAGGGATATTGATTGATGTGGCTTGACTGTAATTGGATTCAAAAACTACCACTTGTGAATGTCATGAATCATTGATTAGACAGTAAGACGGTAAGCAAATAATAACGTTCCCTATTATATAGATTGACCTCACACACACGTATAATAAGTTCCGTAGGCGCAAAAACTTAATGTTGTAATATTATCGCAGTGTCAGGCGCCTCGTCGTCATTAGCGCATTGACCTCTTACGTCACAAGTCTAATTACGTAACAGTATAGCAATTGCAATCAATTCCATACAAAACATAAAGTGAACTTGCACCAATCAAATTGCATGATTGTAGATGTTTCAAAATTAAGTTATGTTTATTAAAAAAGAAATAAACAACATTAAATTGGGTGAGGTAACCTGTGTTTTGTCTAAGTTCGAGATAATCTAGATTGTATTGCGGTTTGGTAATCTGTCAGTGAAGGCAATAGAAAGGATTTGATAGCAAGTGCTTTTAACCTTTATCGCCTAAAGAAATTTTGGATTATTATTTTATTAGAGCGAGGTCATTGATTATGTCATTCAGAATTAGCAACCTCATGTGTTAGAAATAAACGTGCTTAGCTAATCTCTATCGGATATTGTGAAGGCAATAGAAATCAAATGACGTTTGTCGAATGATATCAGATAAGAAGCTGTCGGCCTTGGGATTGACATTGCGGTAATTAATAACATAGGCCTAATTTAAGGTGACAGTATCGAACAATATGATGTTGAAAGTTACTTAAGTATTTGTGTACACGGCGTCGTAAGTGCATGATGTTGATTACCAACCTCTTTAGATTATAACCAAACCAAAGATAGTAGTAGGATATAAAGGTTTCGGCCATCGGAGACATGTGGTGCTAAGTCTACGACATGTCTGAGCACGATCGATCGGTCGCAAGTTCGATCCCCGCGTAGGACAAGCGTTTGTGTGATCCAGGAATGCTTGTCCTGAGCCTAGGTCTCTTTGTGCTTATGACTTGAATGTTTGTGTAACCCGCGGCAAAAAATAAAACGCATTAAGGCGGAGTGGTTTAAAAAAATAAGAGTCACATGTTGATACATAAACAAAATATTCGACTTTCTTGTAAGAGCACGTTTTTAGGTATAATTAATTAGTGAATATTAGCTAATTACATAAAATCACAATGATGAGAGTGAGCTGACTTTGGCCGTGTTCCCATACTTGCGTCACGTTATGTGGGCTAATCACTTAGAGCACACGCTTGTTTCAAGTTGAAGTTATTTCAGCGATATTTGTGTCGAAACGGACCATATTGTGCAAAACCTAGCTTTGAAATAAACCGCTCGGCATTGTAGGAACGTCTAGATGAATGAGTAATTATAGAATAGTTTAAAAGTTCTCGTAATTTTTGCTCATAGCATTTTAGTGTAAGTGTCTTAGTAACTTTAAAACGATCAGGGTTTTTGGATTAGTGGCGTAAGAGAAGGTCTATTAAGGGGAAATGAGATGACTAAATATATTCTGCAAATAAAATAGACGTCATCACTTTTACATGTTACTTTTTAAGCTAGCGGGAGTCAACATTTTCTAGTTGGCCTTACACTGAGAATCCATAAAAAAGTGTGTAAATACAATTATGAAATATCAAAGTAAGTGAATATAATATGCAGTTATAACCTCTCTTATTTAATGAACCGATAATCCCAAAATAGAGATACAAATCAATCTATACAACTAGGTATTTCAGGTTTAGAAGCTACAAGGGATGTAGCTTCTGCTAAAAGACTAATAAAATTACTCCCAAGAGTTACTTGGGCATTAAATCATTTAATAAAAGATCTCAAATCCCATTCACAACTACTATCAATCTTGGGTCAAAGAAGTTGAGACAAGCGTTTCCCATATACGAAGAGGCCTGTACGCAATGCGACAATTACAGTTCATATATTTTGTAAGCAGATGAAGATGTAACATTTGGACAACTCATATTGGGTAAACCGTACGATATGACCCAGTAATTACGTGTCAACCTCCATGGTAAGGCACGTCAGTCGTCTCATATGGCGTAAGTACCGTGCTAATAGCGATATGATTATTGTAACAATGTTGGAGTGATTTTTGATGTGTTGATTATGATTGGTAAAGGTAAATGTCAAATCGTTAGTTGTTATGAGGTCTCGTGTAGTCCCTTCGCAATACTTTTTGTATCATGGACTGTGTTTTATTATTCTTATTGAAATAAGAATGCTGAAAGTTAGTAGTTATAGTATGGATTTCAACCCTATATACAAGGTAAAAAATTTTATTTAATTTGGGAAATTAGCAGACGTGATGAAATTCATGTAAGGCTTATTTGATAAAGTTTTATCGAAACTTTTGATACCAGGAGTAAACCCAAAATAACTTCTAGATCTAATATAATTTACCGTTTGACCACACCTAACCGAAACTTTCCTATATATGGTATTCCTTTATATCCAAATAATTTCCTAAGCTCCCTCGAGAGGGCGACACTAAACGCAACTCCCGAAACTTCAAAGAAATTTAATTTAAAACTTGGCACAAGTTCGCGACAGAAAAAAACGTACCGGCGGCCATTTTGTGACGTACACATTTTTAAGAAGCCTCGTTATGAATAGTTCGCGATGAGTTACGGCTTCGGGAACTTTTATTGCTTTAGATATCAAATTGTTTCAGGACTCTGAAACTCTTGTGGGAGCATTCTGAAGATTGATGCAAAGAGCCACGTGCTAGTTGCTATTTTATGTTGATAATTTAATAGTTACCTTGAATGTTTTTTTTAATGATTACTAGAGTAAAAGAAAATTCGTGAAGGTAGAGTGAAAAAAAATCCTTGAGTCTTTATTTTTGGTAGAAAATTTTGCCTGAAAAGGTTCAGTGAATCCAGATTGCATTTTTTCACAAATTTTTGTACATATTAATCATTAATTTGCTACATTGGGGCGATCTCAACATAGTTGGGAAGCGGCTAGGACGATGATGAGTAAGTTAATTTTCATTTCATTCATCATTAAAATTTTATACTATGAATTTGGTTAGTCATAAAATCCAATCTATCAATTACAAATTCGCATCATTAAACATTTACATAGATATTACAATATTGTGGTCGAGTGTTATTCAGAGCGATGTGTACCGACCGGTCGGCGGACACCTCGAAATGAATGTCATTACCGAAATTATGGTTTACACATTGTTTGTAATTGATAACTGAAACACAATAAGCCGGGACCTGTTATTAGCTAACTAAATTGTTTTTGAAACTAGATAGTAATGAATATTTGAGCATGACTAGTTTAGTGATATCATGTTTGATTTCAGGGTCAGTGTCAATTTTACATAGATCAAAGACGTTTTGAGGGATAGAGTCAACAATTTTAGACTCTAGGAAGGCATTCGTATGTAGGATAGTCTGTTTTGTTTTGCGACAGGCGCTTGGAGACTCTCATCGTCGGTTTTCTGAGACGTGTATCGAGCGTGACAAAAATAAATCATTTATTTTGCAAGTAGGATATATCATCATTCTAAAATGTCTTATTTTAAAGCGCTGGAGTCGACGAAACCCGTAATCGACCCATAATAGTTTTAATTGCTTTAATTCATTCTTAGTCTTATAGTACTAGGGCAACAGTATCAAATAAGAGTTAAAACTGTTCGACTGTTTCTTAATAGAGTGTAAGTACTCACTTGTGCTGGCGACTGGTCTGCGAGCTCGTCGTTGATGTTTTCAGCGTACTGGATGCCTGGTACCGAGACGGCCGCTGTGAAACGAAAGAACAAACTTTATAAGGCAATTTTTTGGGCAGTTATTAAAATTAAAATCCCATGTAGAAATAGCGTATTGGTTATTGTTATAACGGCAATGGAAGTATATCATCATCTGTGAGAATTTCAACTGTCTAGCTGTAACGGTTCATGAGATTCAGTCTGGCGGAAGATAGATGGACAACCAGTGGAGCTTCAGTTACAGGATTTCATAATAATATATTTTATGGAAATTAAAAAAAAAAATGGAAAGCATAAAAACAATTTTGGTGACAAAACATTATTATAGTTTAATTACTTAATATATATTTTTCACTTAGTTAACTCTGTGTCTATTTAATGATTCGATGAAGTAGGCTGAGGTGGGATGGTTCACATCATCTACTTCATCAGAATGAAATAGCGTGATGATAACCCACTCGCCCCACCAAAAGACATTACCGTAGAACAACAGCACGAAACAATTGAAATCTGCGTTGAAATTCAAATCAGGTAGCTTTGAATATGGCGGCTATCATGAAAATCATTTTAGTTTGATAATATTTGGGGCCACGCGTGACTGTGTTTACACTGTGTTAATTGTTTCGCGGACACTGGCCGCGCATAGCGGCATCGATATTGCTGCGATAATTAATATTAAACTGATATAGGAAGTGTGACAACGTACTATGAAGCCTATTTTCGATTCTGTTTTATTAGTGAAGTGAGTTTTATTGAACGAAAGAGAGGATAAAATCATAAAATCAAAATCTAAAGTTTTTATTTCAAATAGGCAGGCACTTTTAAAACGTTACATTACTGACTCGAGTTGCACGGTTCCAAAGTGTCATTCTTATGAAAACCCGGCAAGAAACTCCATAAAATGAAATGAAATCATGTCTTATACCGATGAAGTGTAAAGATATCACGCTTTTGTATTTTTTTCCCCTATCTTTAATTGTTAAGATTAGGCAATATTGTCTATATTATTGAAGGCAAAAGACAGCTTAGTGCCGACGTAAACTAAAATCACCACTAACCTTGTGAATAATGGCAAAAATGTGTGTGCATAAATTTTTTTTTATTGGTTAATTTCTCATGGAATTGGGTGAACCGATTCGTGACGCAACGGTTTTGCGTCCCCGTACGACAGAAGCAGGTAGCCATTTCCTCTCTTACTTTATCGCTACCCCGTATACCAGTGGAGAAGGTAGTAGTAGACATGAGGGTGGTACCAGGAGAGCAGATAGTAGTAGTCGTAGTAGAAACTTACAGAAGGAGTCTTCTTATTATTTGTAACGAGTCACAGCTTATTATCATGTTAAGTACACCCTAAAATTTTTGCTCCCCTTACCCTTGTAGCGAATAAAAGCACGATGCATATTTAAATATCAAATTAATGAGGATACTTTTGAAACATACTTTAAAACTAAGCTTAAATTAAGTACGCAAAACTTTTAATTAACTATACCGCTGGGGATCTTATTAATTACTTAAAATATAATATTATAAAATACTTTTAAGTATTATGATAGTTTGTTGATAGCTAGTTTTGCTTAGTTTTCATTCTCATGTATCTGTCAAAGCTACTGGAACATTATTTTAGTACCTAATGATTACCAATTGTGTAAAATCGTTAACAAGTTCTATCTTTGATCCGAAGCGTCGCAATTGTCAGATAACATCAGTAATATGACTATCAGACGTGGTCGTAGGTCTCCTAAACCGAGCAATTTCACTCGATTTTTCGCGCTCTTATTAGTCACAGCGTGGTATTTAGCCTCGCTCGATGGCGAGATCAAACAAGATATTTTTCAAACTAACCGCAGTGGTTACTGAATTGAAATCAACAAACTCTACACTGTCATAACATTTGTAGAGTATCTCTACGTTTGGGTGTAAGTTAAATAGCAACTGGTAACTGTGTCAAGTTTTGATCAAAATTATAAAAGTGAAATTATAATTATATCTCTGGCACTTAAAGACGATAATAAGTCAATTTGATGAACCTGAACCAAAAGGGTAAAAACGATACAGTCTAACCAAGTTTCAGCTGTCAGGTATGAACCGTTCTGAAGCTAACTAGTTGAAATTTTCACGGATGATGCATTTATTTGTTTGTTCTCAAAACACCATTATTAATAGACAAGGTATTAGAAAAAACAAATACTAATAAAGAAAAAATATTTAACAATCAGTGAGAAGTATTGATAAAATCCAAAATTAGATGGTTAACCTCAGTTTCATCCTAGAAGTTACAAGGCTCAGACTTACTTTATCTTTATTGTATTGTATCTAACTCACCATATTTAGAGAGTAGTGCCTTCCGATCTCCAAAGTTCCCCTCCAGCAGTTCTCTCTTGCTCGTCTGGTTGTTCCTCTGGCGCGTGATCCTGGCGTGGGCAGCATGGAGCGCCACCAACACCAACACAAATACCTGGAGGAAATAATACATGGATCTGTTGTATTATGGAAATTAGATTATCAAGGTATGTGTAGTATGCAAGTGTGTATGTGAGACGATGAAGGGGTAGGAACTCTGAAAATTTTGAATTTAAATTCCTCAGACCTTTTAGTAAATGTAAAAATACCGCCTGATTTAGTGTGGGTTAGATAGTCATATCAGAATTATTTGACTTTAATGAATGAAGATTTTTGACGTTTTTTGACTTATGTGTACTGCTTACTTGTCCATCAGACAGTGCAATTAAATTGTTTTATATTTACGTTTCAGGTTTAATTGTTCAATTTATATCAGAGAAGCAAAACAATGCTTATAAGGATTAAGGATCAGGTTTCAGTTACGAAATGGTAAAACAGAGCTAATCCTAATTGCTCTGACATTTTGTTATCTACTTAATTTCAGAAACCGTGAATTTATTTTATTGTGATACAGATATTTTGTTATTTGGATAGCTTTGTATTATTCGGCACCCGCCAAATATTATTTTTAAGACACCCACGGATTATGAATAAAAGTAATATTTTATTCGTTTTAATTTATCCCGACCAAATTCGTTTCCGTCAATCTAAGCTTTATCACTTCTCTCAATTCATTATCAGGAATTAACTGTGACTGAAAAAATATTTTAACTAAGTATCGAGTTTTATTTAAATTAAACTGAAACCCCTGTAAAGTTTTCATGTGAAAATAATCAACGCAACTAGAGTCAGTAATGTAACGTTTTAAAAGTGCCTGAGAAACGGCCTATTTGAAATAAAAACTTTTTGATTTTGAATCATTTCTGTGTTTTAGTAAAACCCAAATTCTATTTCCGTATTTAAGGTATCATGCACAATGAACACTGAACAATTAAGAAGAATTAAACAATTAATTGAATATCACTGAACACCACGTGAAACTAACCGGCAGCTTCATGTTACCGCGTAAGACGTCCGCTACGCGTGGTGTACGCAAGTCGACTGAGACTACTACCGTACTGCGCATGCGTGCCCCTACTCGCGCAGCTTATATGCTCTTGCGCATATGAGGGATAGTCATGACAGTGATTCATGAGGATGACTGTGTGATATGCACTTAGTATCTGAGATTATGCATTTTGAAATGGATAGAAAAAAATGCACTATTTGGCGCAGTTATTATAATGCAATAGGTTTAATGTTGTTAGAAAATTTTGATGATTAACTTTTTGTTGATTGTTATGTTATGCTGATTTTGTTGAAATATTTAGTTAAGGCTGTCATTAATTTCATACGGGATTTGAATATACTGAATAATTATAATGTTTAGCTCAAGTTGTTATAAGTGAATTGATTTTATTATTTGTTAAAAAACTACTATTTGGAAACTGCTACCCAATGACCACACTGCCTATATTTGTAGAGAAAACCCCATAAAATCTAATACAAGCTACAATACAGATAATTTCTGTTTTTTTTTTAATTATTTCTTTGATGTAGTTAAAACAACATAGTTGAATTTACTTTTTCTAATTAATCGATCCTATCTCTAAAATTATGTGGTAACAAATAATGGCGGGGTCAAAAAAACGATTAAGTAATAACGATACAGTTTCAAGCTGTAATCGGTGTAATGTATAGTTTGGATATGAACACATATTTATCTCAGTGGAGCATCACTGAAGCTGAAACAGCCTTGAAAAGCAAAAGTAATAATAATAATATACTTAGAGAGTATTTCATGAGAAGGAGGCTTTGTACTATACTTTATTACTTTAAGGTGAAATAATATCACATTAATTCTTTACGATATCATGATATTACCTATTTTCATTAAATTTTTCTCTTGGCCCCAGACTTATAACAAGCGGTTTACTAATTTTTATATGTAGCTTTTGTCTGTTTTCTGTCTAAATATCATTATATATGGAAAATCCCCGTGTCAACTTGAACAGGTACTCTGCCTGTCTGTACTTACAGGTAGAGCCTAGTTCTCAATGTTTTTCTCTCGGGCGACAGTTACGTCACTATGATATCCGGCGCGCTGACCCGCCTGCATTTCCTGGCCTCGTACGACTCTGTATTTGTCGTAGCTGTGAAATAGTGGTTAATCGTTGTGATATACTTAACGTATTTATGTTTATGTTATATAGTACCTGATTTTCTCCAACTCTAATCTATTTAATCTTCATCTTATAAATTACAACTCAACGCAGACCAAATTATCGTGCTCATCACGCAAACATTTTTCATGGGTGGAAATCGAATCCAACTTCAGGCACCTACGTCAGTCAGGGCTACCAACTATAGGACCTATAGGCCAGATGTTTAAATCGGACATGTTTCATAATTGTCCAGTATTTCATGAGATCACCGTTGTAAACAAACAAATTCTTTCGTTTCTATTACAAGGCAATTACTAGGCGGTAAAAACTGTTAATGACAATCATGACTGTCACCTCGTCTTCACACGAGGTGACAACATTTATTATTGTCATTAGAACTTTTTGTTCTACTTATAAAGAGTTCACAGTAACACAATTTAACCTTATTATGTCACATATTAAACAATTATGCGTACCATACATGGCTCTGCTAACATACGTAATTCATGGAAGATTTATAAAGTCCCCCTTGTTATGACGTTGTCTTGTTATAAACGACTTGCCCTTAAATAACTTAGAAACAAATAAAATTAAAATTCTGTGCCAGTGTCATCATAACATGTCAAGGAAAGTTGAAGAATCATTTTATTCTCTTTAATTTTTAATCTAAAAACTAAGGTTAAACATCTTGGCGCTCTCAAAAAAATAAAAAAATATTGCACTAAATGATTGTAAACAATTAACCAATAGCTGTTAAATTTGAATTCGTTTTTAAACAAGACGCCGTTTTTTGTTTTTAGCTATGTTAAAATACCTAGATATATGTATATACCTAGTAGACCTTTAAATAATTTTGAAAATGGTCTTTCAGGATCGCTGTACCTTAACTAAATTTATACCTTTAAGTTCTTCGGAAAGTTTTGCACCCATCAAATACTATACATATTAAATGCATATTTGATCCGCAAAGTTGCAGTTTTGTTATAATATTATTAAACTTTCGATAGAAACATAGCACTGCTTAAAATCATGCTCTATCTTACACATGAATGGCAATTTACAGTTACTCTTGACTAAGCCAATCTCAGATAGTTAATTCTCATTAAATATTACATGGTTTATGATTTTTCATAGCTAATTAAGGTTAGTCATAAAGGGGCTAAAAAATCCGAGTCACGTAAACTAGGCACCGCCGGCGACACGACAGACAAATTGCGTTTAATCGTCACGACATTATGTAGTACCGTGTGGTACATAGTATGTAATAGCAGAAGGTTAACTTTATTAATGTCGAGTAGAGCTCCGGCCGATGTAAGGAATGTCCCGGTGCCTGAAAAAGGTTTCTTTTAGACTGGATGCGGTGGGCGGAGGTCTGGTTGTTGTGGTGGCAGAGGCCTATGCTCAGCTGCGGACAGCAATAGGCTGAATAATTGTTTGATTGAACTGTCTGATAATCTCAACGAATTTGAAAACAAGGGAATTGTCATAATAAGTACTTGATGAATAATTAGACTAGGATAAAAGCTAATCTCAAAACAAAGTTCTAACAGCAAGTATCATATATAGACTTTCTTTGATTGAAGTTACCAAACTATACCTATATACTACGATGATATTCGTTTATTATTTACTTCGAACTTACTGCTGTGAAACGTCAAAATCAGAAAAATGAATCATAAATAAAAACGCATTTAAGCATCTATTTATGAATCATTGTCGACTAATAGTCGACAATAGAAACACTTTACAGGTGTGTCACAGCGGACCTTCTGCTTTACACATTTATAACGCAGCCCACACTAGCCAGTATGTAGCGACATTACGCGAATTAACTCGTATGTCACAGCTGTGCGCGTTGCGACAGGCCGGCAGCGCGCGCGGGAACCAGCGATAAAGCAGTTGAGGAAAAGAGACGTCGACTATGTATTGTAGAGCGCTATCTCTCTCTTACAAGAGTCTTGTTGAAGGGTTGGTGGTCGCGGGTGAGCAGGACTCTCTGCTTTTACTGCCTAATGTTGATTTAATGAAGCCGAGTTGTTGTTTACCTCCTGACTTATTATCACGTTTTGTGTTAGTTTGGGCTATGAAGAGTAGTGCGCTGAAGTAGAGGTCATTTTCAACTTCATTTTTAGGTTCATTTTACTTTATTTGCTTTAGATTTGTTATTTACCACTTATGAGATTCTTCTCAGCTTTTTACCTGCCCTGCTTTCAGAAAAACGACTGTTTTTTACTCTTTCAAAGCTGCCATTTTGGAAACAAAAACTTAATGACTTCTTATTAATTTCGTGATCATTCAGTATGAATACCAAAAACCAAAGCTATACATATCAATAGTAATGTAAAACATTGTTTTAGTTACTTAAATGTTTTCATATTTGACCGAAATATTTCCATTTACACTATAGACTTTAATATATTAAAATCATACTTTGAGTTAGACCTAGGCCCGCAGCTGTAGCCTAGCCTACATGTTGCGACACACACCTCATGTATTCGACTGTAGGTACCTGACGTCAATCTTATAAATGCCTTGCAAAATAGAACTCTATTTCCCTGAAATAAAGTCGCTGACAATATCTAAGGTAAGCACAGGTGGTAGCCCACGGCTTTGGATATTGCGAAAATTTTAAAAGCTCGTATGAATAACGATTTCTTATGTTACCTTCTATTAATTGCTGTGAATATTATGTAGAGCAGACCATATCTATGAGTCATGTACGATATTTAAAATAAATTGCCCAAGTCATCAATTTTGAAATTATTGATTTTTTAGAGTTATAACAATATTTTAATTTTAATATTCTGTGTTGATTGGTCTAAGATATTCACTGACAACAATATTTTAATTTAAACAGAGATCTTCATCCTCATTCATCTTTTTACGTTTTAAATCTTCTGCGGAACATTCTTTTAGACTTTCACCTCATGAAGTGGCTAGTTGAAAACTGATAGTTCTGGAAGCAAGACAGGATCGATCCTTGGCAGGACAAGCATTGTGTGATCCACGAATACTTGTTCTAGGTCTGGGTGTGTTTGTGCATGTGACTTGAAAGTTTAAGCAAAACACACCCGGGGCAAGGATTAAATCCCTACTGGAGTGTTTTGTTCTAAATAAGGAAATAACGATGAATGTATCTACAATACAATAGCCCATGTTCCTATTTTCAGATATTTTTACACCAAGTATTCCCCGCTCGTGCATGTCCGCTGCAGTTTAACAAAACCATCGCCTACTTTACATTTTTCAGAAAAGTATTTTTGCTCGACACTCGACACCGTTTGAAACATGTTTCTCGGTGTATTGTGACGTGGCTCTGACGTCACACCCCCTGCTTGACTCTGTATTTACAGGAATAATGTGGAATGGAATGACAGAAGGTCCATATTAAGCAAATAGTATAAATATGCATGATTAAAAATGGAAGTCGTTAAAAAATTTAAGGATTTTCGCTGACAAAAAAAGTAATAATTAGCTTTTTCTTATTTAAATGAACCAGAAGAAATCCAAACTTGTTCAATATGCCCCAGATACCTAATGACACTAATTAAAAAAAGAATACTGTACTAAAGCATCTTTCTAAGAAAGGTACAAAAAATTGTCAAAGAATCGTTGAACACTCTTGATAGTTATGTTTCCTTTAATTAGAATAGACAATCAAGTTACATATAATTATGTGATAATATTTGACTAGGTCTTAAAGTTTATTTTGGGCTCTGAACTAAAACAATAAGGGTTTTTATTTTATTTTTACAAGCTGTTAAACAAAAGTTACTTGCCAAGGACTTTCTTGTTTTTTTTAATTAGATATACTGTTCTACAAAGTAATTAATATAATTAAAGATTTTTTTTCTTATTATAATAACCCTGAACAACTGAAAACACTAATTGATGTCATTTTTTGCGCGTTTCTTTTTATTATTAAAGGGAGTGTCTTAGCAGGATAGTAGATCAGTAAATTAAGGTGAATATAAAAACAATTTTTTTCAAGATAACCTACTAGGTAACACTATTCAACTTATCTTCACTATAAAATTAAAAACAACGCCCAGGTACGGCGCAATAAATCCACGGCTGTGTTACTCCTTCTACAGACAGTTTTTACCAGTACTTATAACTTACTATTTAAATTATAACCTCTTTTACCCATTCTACTGTCACACTTTCCTCAGATTCAACAAAAAAGACAGAAGTAAATAAAACCAATGAAACAAGGTACCTATACCGTTTGTCGTACAAGCTAAATGTGAGATCTAATTATGTTTGTAACGTATTTGTCCGACCATAGTTTATGTTGTGGGACTTCTGCATGTGTGTGTGTGTACCGAAGATCGGCAATAACTCAATTCAACGTGAATGTTTGGGGAGAGATTTGTGAGGATGTTCCCAAACATTTTATTTTGTTAGAATATTTTGGAGATCCGTAAGGGTGTAAGCAAGGTGTAAAATTTCATCACAATTAGTAAAACGCTATGGTCTAACCATTCGTCTGCCACCGGGCCGTATCTCGTGCATTGTGGTCGTTTTGGAGTTTTAATTTTCATAAAAGAAGTATTTCTGTAATTGTTATACCAACAAATAAAAATTAAGGCTTAAGAACGCTTGGTACGGTCAAAGATTTGATGAGAATTTCTTACAGCATTTACTTATTTTTCGTATTTGTAGGCATGAAACACAACATTTTAATACATCGAATAGGTACATAATCAATTTATTATCGTTTCGTATTCAGTTAATTCCATATACAAATATTATTATACCAATTTGTATAGCAACACAATATTTCCATAAAACATTAACCAAAATATTTAACTCACTAAACATTATTCTTAATGAGCACTAAACAAGCCTGCAAGCATAAAAACCCAGTACTAGGGTTCCGCATAATATAACCTTAAATATTTTCTAGAAGGCCTTAGTTAAAAGCGCATAACTTTGAAACCTAAGTGAACAACAGGCGGGTAACGAGCAGCTTTGTAATACCGTCCTTAATCCCTACATTATTATTAACAAGGAATTTATATTAACTTTCTTATTATAATAGTATTTTTTGTTTTCTTGACCCGTTTGCTGGATACAGTCTGGAAAAATGGGAATTACGAGGACGTTTTAATTGTTAGGGGATTTAGATATAGGTTACCTAAGCTTTTTCATTGAAAGTTAGTGGAATAATAGCTTTAAGACTGTAAAGTTAAAGGGAATTTAATGTTCAAAAAAGACATATTCTCCATCAGTCCTTGGTCCGAAGAAATTTGGGAAGTTAAGGCGTGTGTTGTCGTGTTCTTGGATACGATACACCATTGTTAATAAGTTTCTTATCTATGTCCGATTGTACAAAAAGAAAAGAAGATCAAAGTAATAAAACACAATCGTCTCAGTCAAAACTGTAAACGGATTGAAATCCTGTCTGTAAGATTCCAGGCGCCTCCTCACATACCCAAGTCGCGTATACAAAGAAAACAATGCGGATCTTAGCCGACCCGACCCGCAACCGGATACACGACAATCCGGTTATGCATGTTCGGTAATCCTTACCCGGGTACTAAATTCGTAAGAAGGGATCAAAAGGGTATTTATGTTTTTATCCTTTTTGTCCTTTAGGTTAAATTTAATGAAATATTAATCGTATCCTTGTTAATCCAACGCTGTCTTTATATACCTAACAAGGGCACATTTTATAAGATGGTTGCGGTAATTTATTTTGTATTTGTTTGCAGTTTCGTTTAAGGAGCTCCTTCGTTTTGCTTTTCTTTTGTTCTTTGTTTTTTCGGTATCTTCAGCGAACGCTCTGACTTCTGGTTGCGACAACTTTTTTAATAAAGTTTACTAGAGACGTGTTGAGCTTAACTTAAAATTATACATTATTTTATTTGTGAATGGAAGAAAGAGAATGATAGCTGGAGAATTCGTTAGTAAGGACTTCCTTTTGAAGTTATCATATCAACCTACTTCAGGAAGTTATCTTTGCTTTGAAACAAAACCATCACATTATCAGACGCAGAATTCATTAAGCAATTTTAGAAAAACAAATAGACACCATTAATATTGTCATCCCAGTTGATTTTTTCGTAGATAAGTATTATTCCGAAAAATATATCAAAGTAACAACATTTCTTCGATATCCGCGCGTGATTACATTTTCCTCATGCTAACACAGAGTTATTTATCATTAAATAAAGAATTATCAAGAAAGCTGTTAGTGAGCCAGCCCGCGGGTCTTAAACCCACACTTATAATAAACGCTCGGCGCCTTCACTCATTAAACCAATTACCGTCACTACTAGGAACATTAAGAAAATAATTATTTTCATTAGTTTGCGCTCAATTAAAATGGATGTAAACTAATAAATTGTACTGTTATATATGCACTAGTACTACATATATTTTATGGATTTCATGGTCAGTTTTTATTTTAGAATTGGTGTTCTTATATATTTTTAATAGGTCTCATCGAAATGAGAGATTTATACGCGGATAATTAAAATTATATTTGAAAGACCTTGACTACGAGAACTGTAAGGTAGTATTTCTACATTTTTACACAACCAAATGTGTACTTTTTAAAGGCTTTTGATCAAGAAAAACAAATACCTTACTAAATAATCAAAAACTTCGAAAATATTCTTTAAAAGCAATAATCACAATGTTCTAGCCTCAAAGAGGTCAAAATACATAAGTCATACCATTTCTTAGCCCTGTTACTGATCTATTAGTTACAGTACCCAGTAAGGAGAGCTCCAGCACAGAACCGCACCGCCAGCCATTAGTATGCAAACAGCGCTTGTTGCTGCAACGTGCTGCAGCAACGGAGACTAGCTTGGCTGAAATTAGCTGGCATAATAGACACTGGACTGTAAATACACAATTTAAACTAAGATTCTGTATTTATGAAGTAAATATGCTGCAAATAATAGTGATTTACGTTAGTTAGAGATGCTAGTTAGAGACTTGATTGCTATTTCGCTATATGGTACGCAAAAAATCGACATACCATCGTAATTTTTGTTGATAAATTTCTATTATTGTACTACCTAAAACCTGATGATTTAGCGGCAACAGAAATACATTATGTGTAAAAATCCAACGTCCTAATTATCACAGTTAACATCATACTGCCTGATGACAGATGAATGTACGGACGGACGGACGGACAGCGGAGCGTCAGCAATAGGAATTCATTTTTAGCCTAAAAAAATATGTCGTTGACTTACCAAAATCTAAACTAAGATAATTGAAAAGGAATCATAGATTTGAAGTCCTTAATGAAATGTTCTCTCGTGGACCCTCATTTAATCCATTTATTCAAACATTGTAAAGTACAAACAGCGTGTTAGCAAGTGCAACACCTTACAAAACTTGTCCTGCAACAAGTTGCTGCAACCAAAGCGTTTAATTGAATGAAGTCTGTTTCAGTCGCGGATAAACTTACTGACTGCATATTTATAAGTGAAGTCGAATAGACAACTTTGTATTAAAGAGAATTGTTTAGCAGAAACGCCGGTGAGGGTATAGAGATGAACCTCATTAACTAGGGGTTAAAGGATAAGTAAACATTTGAGACTTTTCTGTGATGGTTATTCTGTTCTATAAAGTTATTAATTTGGTTGTGTGAGCGTGTACTATTAACCATTATAATCGCGTTAGTGTAAGCAAGCAAGACGCTGATATGACTATGTATTGCTCCGTCTGTCTCATTGACAAGAGTGAAGTTTTGGTATTTTCTACATCATGATTTCTTGTATAATATTATCAAGCCAAGTTTACCTTAATAAGGAAAAAAATGTTGATGTAAAGATTAATTCTACAGCACCTTTAACTCTGATTTTTGAATTTGTAGTTTACTTGGAAGCACTACCGGAATCCGTGAAGGTTATATTTAACTAAAGCAACTACAAATAACTTCCTAAATGGTATTCCTAAAATTCCCCAATAAAATGATGGAAGTAAAATATGCAGGAGACGGTTGTATTTTTTTAAAGAACCTGTAGGAAATACTCCACATAAACTACCAGTACATGCAGTGATGTCGCTTTACATAATGTAGCGCGCCGTCTAGCTTCCATAGTAACAACTCTCTTACTTGAAAGCGTATCCAAATTTAAGGATCCCTCTATAGCGGATAATTCAAAGGCATATTTTTAGGGAATATAGAGGAATTATGCCACATCTGTAGTTCGCACCGACTGTCCAATATTAGCGGAGCTCTGCGTCGTTACTTTTTATTCCAGCACTGTAGTGCACGCTGTATGGCCGTGTGGCCGATTGACACGCATTGGGACACATTCGACTTGTTTTAACTATCGAATAACAGACAAATGTGATTTGAACATTTTGCAATTTTTGTAAAAATTTTCTTTATACAGCATACTATACATATTGAACTAAACTTGTTGATAGGGCAGGTTCCGCTATCTGTCCTAAGGTCGCATCTCAAAAAAAGATTTATCTGGACGGTTACAATTTTGAGTGTCAAAAACAGAATTAAATGTACAGTTTAATTGAGCAACTGTTAGTACAGCCATATCTTTGATGTTTGTCAACTTCTTTTTTCCTATTATTTTTTCTCTAGGCGATTTTTACCTGTAGGGACTTGCACTGGATCAGTTTTTCAATTGTTTTATTCTGAAAATAAGTTGGATTGGTAGAAAACATGTTTTGATTCTGAAATCAACATGATTTGAACGTTTTTCTATAGCAGCTGGAACAAAGCTGGATCGGCAGAGTAAATATGAACAAATACCCGTTTATTTTGGATTGTAAAAGCGTGTTTTTATGGGAATCAATTGAAGCGATTACCGTAGTAAAAATAAACTTTATTTATTCTTGGATTTTATATATAAAAAATAGTAAAAAATATGCGTGAACTTTTTTATTAACCTTTTTATACTGTTTTGTTGCTCAAATTGTAGAGAAATATATCACGAAAATGTATTTTTGACGAGAAAGAATTATTATTAAAAAGAGTGACTTTTTAAAAATCTCTTTACACTTCACAAGTGAATATTGAGAAGAAAAAACAATGAGATTATTATAGTCTCCAGTAATGCTAAATTTATTCGATATTTACCACACAATGCGAGAACAATAGACTACAAAGTCTACAAAGTATCCACAAACAACTAATGTTGGTAAGAAAGTTGATTTTATATGAAATGTCCGACAACCGCACAATATTAGTAAAACATCACGCGCATTCACAAAGGCGTGTTGATATTTAGAATTAGCATTAAGAGACGAGGAATGTTGGGAATCTATTATTATTTACTAATTTTTCTGTGGTTATCTCGCGCTGTGATCCGATGTGTTTAGGAAAGAGGATTCATCACTTTTGTTTGTTAATGTTATGGTATTTAAAATGAAAAGACAGTGAGCTACTACAAAAAATGTATTTTTTTTCCACACTTGGGACAATGGCTGACTCAGAGTGCTGTAGACCTTACTTACTTAAAGTGAAGTATTCTTATAAAAAAACACACCAAGACATTTTGTGATCAAAGGTTTTTTATGTTAGATTTTAGCAAATTTTTTAATATCTTTTTTTGTTATAATTTATTTATGATTTGCAGCATGCGTTTACTGTTGGACACTGAAGGAGAAGTAAATGTATTGTTAATCAGTATTTGAACAATCTTCAAGTAAGAAATCGTCTGAATGTGTTTCTTTTAAATATTTACAGCGACTGTGTATTTGGGAAGTTGATTCTAGGAGTGTTAGTAAATTGTTCACATTTGTGCAATGCGGCATTGTTTAGTCGCCATCAGACATTGTCTTGAGAAATGTTTCTTGTTTAGACAATTTTTCTGAACTTCTTTTATTGCGCCTTCAAAATATAAATGTGTGAAATATAAAAAATAGTTTAACAAAATGAAGACAACAATGTTGAATCTAATCTATACTCTATATAGCAGGTGTTTTCTGGTGATTGTCAGGTAGAGATTGCTTCATTCATTAAGCATAAGAAGATCAAATATATACAATTTTTTTCAGAAAAAAATCGCAGCCATATTCTCCTTTACAAGTAAGTAAGTACCCAAGGCCTCTCATCCTTAATAGAGTACAATATAAATACACGTTGTTTGTTAGCTTTAATTAAACAAGTGTCCAACTTATTAGCGGCACGTGGCTTCATCACTAATTACGGTAAACGGTCAGCGGGAAGGAATTGTAATCAGACGGATAATTTCAGCTCACGTCTGTTATCTGGGGACCTACCATCACCTCTTCAAGTAAAACGCTAAGGTACTTTTGCTGAAGTAGGAGCAAGATAGCGCAATACACGCTGTAGAGCGGCGTCCCTTTTTCACATCTACAATATTAAGAAATGGTGATACATGGTAGGCTCCCTAGGCTAGGTAAGGACGTCTGGATCTGAAAGTTTTCGACTAGTTTCTTAATTATAAACTAGTTTTCGTTTAGGTAAACTACTCGTACTTACATAAGTGATACGTGCCTGTCTTATGTCTTGACAAATTGAAGGACGTATTTGATACTAGCTCGTTTCAGTGGTTCCACCGGCGTAGCATGTTGGAGCGAAAGTGGGTGTGGGGCTAACCTGCAGAAGAAATAACACAGGATTATTGATGTTACATAGATATGTCGGAAAAATTCTATATTGATTATTCCTTTTACGCGTCTTTGAGTTTAAGTGTTGTTCTGAGCCATCCCAAACGTAGGTACTAGGTTTTCTTTTGATTTCAGCAAAAATAATTAACATATCATGCGCTTGTTACCTCTACATATTAAATTAGAAGTTCCATCAGCATCCAAGTCAAATAGATTATCATCCCAATACCCCGAAGATCGCAGTAACGAAGCAAAGTTACCCAATTACCGTGACGTCACAAGTTCAACCTAAATTCGGTTACAGTTTGCCGTCTGTTTCATTAATTAGCGGCTAGTCGGCCGTAAGAATAGAAGCTGTCAATCAAGCTTAATTGTTAGGATTAGTACGAGGTTTTCTTGTTTCAGCGAACTACAGGAAAGGAATATAGACTGGTGGTGACTTCGAATACGTAACTTGATATTTTTGTATTAAGCTTTTGGGAAAGCCTGGATTTGGGAGGAAGTATGACTGGCAAAAGTGGCAAATAGTCCTGCCTACACCTGCAACGGATGATTTTGGGGTGATGAAAAACTGACTGGTCGCTCTGAGCGCTACATGTCGCAAGTTCGAACCTCTGTCCGAACACATGCATTTTTGTGATCCACGATGCTTGTTCTGAGTCTGGGTGTCTGTGACTTGAATGTTTTTGAAATCCACCGCGACACAAGAACACATTAAAAAAATAAAATAGCAATAAAAAGGTATGCATTTAAATAATAAAATACATTCTTTTTTCAACATCTTGATACTTTAATCAACATCCATGGTCTATCTCATCTTACTCGTTTTTAATGACTCCTCTATTTCACGTCCTATTCCCAGTGTACCAGTAGTAGTACCAGTAGTGCTTATTCTGTTTACACTATGAGCCCGTAGATACCAATGGTTCCGTCATTCTAGGTTACAGTAAAAAAACAACACAATACAACTTCTGACACCCACTTGCACAGGCTGTGCCCCCCCTCCCTCCGCCCCTCATGCGCCCCCTACGCCCTCTAGCACCCCTTCGTTTCCTGTTTGTTTGTAAGTGCGAATGTCAAGCGACGTTGTTATGAATGTTATGATGAACAAGCTTGCGCTTTTGAAACCATTATAATTTTCAGAACAAAAAATTATGCGAACTATATTTTCACACTAGTGTAAATGAAAAATAATAAAAAAATGTTGGTAAGTTGTTAATGAGACATTGTGTTACCAAAAATTTTGGGCTCGTCCGGGATTTGAACCCGGGACCTCTCGCACCCTAAGCGAAAATCATACCCCTAGACCAACGAGCCAGCTGTTAGCTAGGTCGAAATACTTGTTTAAGTGTCTTGATATAAGACTCACTTTCACTTTTGCATAATTGACCAAACTATAGTAAGTTCATTTATAAAATTAAATCCTTTCACACCGCTTGCCGCCGCCAGCTGTCACTAAAAATGTTCACTCACTACTCTCAGGTTCTGTTTAGATCGAATATATTATTTTCTGTTTCTATAGCTCTAATTACAACTTCTGACTCTTCTACATTTTGGTACAATGATGTCAAAAAAGCAGCAAATTTCGTATTCATAATTCTCTAATTGCCCCTCAAAGCAATAGCAATATCACTAGTCTTGTTTTAAAGATCTTAAGGAAGACTTAGCCATTGATTAGAACGATTAATTGACTCAAACTTATCACTCAATAATTCAGATATCAATAGTACAAATAATTGCTATCGAGATTAAACGGTGAAAGAAGAATATTATCTTATTATGTTACAGGATTTGTTGGTTTAAGGGATTAAGGTCTCACGTGAGTCACGTGTCTCAAGTGCGGTGGAACTATTTGATATAGAAATATAAAAAAAATACATAAAAAATATTATGTATTTATATGCGTTATATATAAACGGTCAAAAGCCGTGACCATATTTAATAAGGTATGTGGTCTTAAATCATTAGGGGCGTTATAGTCTAGGCTTGACCTGATTTTGTTTAATCTATAAAATTGCCAGTTCCTTGCTCTTAGTTTAGTTAAATTACTCGTATGATTTTGGTTTGTACTAATATATTCCGTGATAATTCGTGAGTAAGTAGTTACTTGCGTTTAGGCCGAATTTTACGTATCAATGAAAATGTGGCATTCATCTAAATCTGTCAACAAAATTAACGGTAAGGATATGGAAAACTTTTAATAACATTTTTCAATATTCTGCTTACAAAAATGCTATGCACTTAGGTCAAATAAATATTTTCCCCATTAAACTACTTACTGACTTACGTCTCGAAAAAGATTTGTAATGCCAGACAATATATGTCCCACTGCTGGGTACAGGACTATTTCCAGAAGGTTTTGAGCATTGATGATCACGCTAGCTCATTGCAGGTTGGCGATTTCCTCACGACATATTCCTCCACCGTTTGTCAGTGAGGCTTAGATAAGATAATAAGTACCTATTCTTTTACACATGAATCATTTATACTTTCGATATAAGTGAGCTGATTTCCAGCATTCGGCATAAAACGAATCATCAATATAAAACAAAGCCGCTAAATACAAGACAGTGTGTTGAGCCGCAGCACGTTCTGAGCGCAGTTAGTGGGTCAAACTGTGAGCGACCAGCCTTTGTCTAGAGATGCGATAGCTTGATACATTTCGTTCAGCTTTTGTTCAGCTATAGTTTCTAACTTATCAATAGAGTACCTTGGAGCTGAGTATCGGCATGGTGGTGCCTGTGACTGCAGGTTCTGAGAGAGTTGTCGAAAATTCGTTAATCAGCTGATTTTTCGTAGACATTGGCTTGGGAAAGTTATGCAAATGAACACCTATGTCTTTTTATCAAATAAAACCACATTAAGGAGACCTTTGTGACTATTATGAGTAAACACAATTATTTTATCACCACGAAAGTGTCTGTATTTGTGTTTCTTATTTCTCCATACTTAAAATCTCACACCAGTATTGATGTTGCAACTAAAAATAAACGAAACCGCCAGAAGCTAGAACACACACAATCTACACTTTAACACCCTGAGCGCTTGCTGCAGAAGTAAGTACAAATTACGCTCAACTTAGTCTGTTTAAGGCAAGAAACTTTATACATACAAATAGATATGTATAAATAATCAAGCTCAGGAACTATTTAAGTGCAGTTCACAAGTTTACAAGTGGGTTACACAGTCGACTTGCGGCGAATTCTTGAACATAGTTGAGCGAGTCATATGGTCAGCGGTCGGGCGTTATGATGCTGGGTAATGTGCCGTGACGGGCTTCTGACGGTAATGTTACATGTCTGTAATACATCATTATTTCTGAGGTAATAAACGTTACTGAGATGAGAAATCTTGGTGATGAGAATCGGTCCAGTAGTGTTGAAAAAATTGTTTGAAAAAAATGAAATCTTTTTTATTTTGAACGCATGTCGAGTATGTTTGGATTTATTATTAAGGTTGCTATGTAACCATAACGCTTTCTTTTTTCTATTGGTAAAAATATTTGGAAATCGGTTCAGTAGACTCTGAGTTTAGTTTTTGAAGTGAATTTGTATAGGAGATCCTATACAAATTCACTTCAAAAACTAAACGTCTTTAGCGTTTTTATTTTCTGCAACGATTAACCAGTTTATTTTTGTAAAGACTTTTATATTCATTGTGCAAATTGAATATTTCGGATAAATCCGTGTTACCGCTATTAAAGTCACTAGGGCAAAATGAAATAAAATTTAGTTGAATTTTAATTTTGACAGACATTGATTGAAAAGTTTCGAAACCCACCTTGTAAGTGTAATCTACATTTACTTTTTGTTTTAGCCGCAATCACGTTGTGTTATTGTTCAGTAATTTAATACACTTAAAACTATAACAGCATTTTATCAATAAAATATTTAAATAATATTTAAAGTTTCTGTTTAACTTTTATAAAAAAATGCGTTTTTAAACTATACATTCGTCATGGATATACCTACCTTATACCTACCATGAATTCAAAATAACAAAATACTTAACTCACAATAAAATTTTATTATTTTTAGATTAATAGAAAACAAAAATCCTTTAATTCAAATTAAGCAATGTACACTTATTGCAGGGCAGTACAAAAACAGCTGCTAGCTGTGCCCACTCACCACTGTTTCCTTCCTGTACTCTTGCTACAGAATAACCGGGTACGTCACCTAATATATTATTATCCAATTATAACTCGGTTTTATTATAAATTATTAGCGCCAAACAATATATTAATTAGCCACAGTTTCATGTTCCTTGTAATAACATGGTAACGTATCCGACACGCGATATCATCAAGTCGTTCGAATATTCGATTTAATTTTAAAGCAATTTGCACGTTGCATGTCAGTACGGTTAGAAGAAATATTAAGACATGGTTACAAATAGAGCTCTGATATTTTTTACAAAATACATACACGCCAGCATATTTTTTAAAGAGAATAGAATTATGTATAAATAAAAGGGTCTTATTGATAAAAATGCCAAGCACTAGAAAGCACGCGTCCAATAGAAGGCAGTTTCTAAACAAGCAAATTGCAAAAAAAGACTAACTAATCTAATTGAAGTTTCCTTAGAATCCAATCGTTTTGTTCAATACAAAAACTATAGAGCCAGGACTAAAAGCTCTTTTAATAAGATTGCTCTCAAAGTGCGAGCGAGATAACGATACACAAATTATAGAGCAGCATCTCACTTCAATAAGCGAGCATTTTGCTTTAGGAGTAAGGTATACTTGTGAATGGCTTTTTACTGGACATTTTCCGTTTGTCCCGGAACAGGTTCTGCATCGGAATGTATCGGAACTGTCAAAGTTAATTAGAGGAGCCTTCTCATTAGTTCGATTTTCATTTTAATCCGGCGACGCAGACGAAAATAACAGGCTGTTTGTTTGTAGTTCGGAAGATTATTTTTGTTTCAGACAGAATGCAAGTAAAACTATATTATTTTGTATCGTTCGTTAAAAGGGTTGCTGCCGATATACTTCTACAGCTACTTCTATACCAAAATACTGCCAGAATTTTGCCTCAGTTAAAACTCGGATAAAATCTCAGCAAAAGCTCAGTTTTAGAATGTGCTTTTCAATAATTAATAATTATTTTCTCTGAAAAAAATCTGTAGTTACTGCCTGGGGTCAGTGAGGTTGCATCTGGACAGCTTGATTTTCCTCTTATGGATTCTATCTATCGCATATTTTAGTATCGTGCAGAATTTTTAGTACAACGACCCTTACAATCATCAGTGCATCGTAATGGTGAAACGCAACATCTTCTGACTCCAAGCTAGATAAAAATATATTTTTTTAACTGAACAAAATTAAGATAACATTTACAAACCGCTTTCCTTACTATTTGACTATCGCTACCACATGCACATCGCTTCCCGTAGGCGCGGCCGCTGGAACTCGCGAGTCGCGGCTTGTGACGTCACACGCCATGATAAATGGCAGCCATGATGGATGCCCGTATTCTTCTCCCTGATAACGTCACTGCCATTTATTAAAATGCTGTGACGTATGTCAGGGGATTAACAGACGTAACTGGTTCATTGAAAGAGACAAGAATTAAATTCAGATTTTTGACCAAAACAATCAACACTTTTAATTTTATTCTGAATTTGTTGACAGTACCTTTTTTTAACACTCATTATTATTTAAGGAATACATAGGTAATGACGTAATCAACTCCCATTATTAAAAAAGGTGTGTCAAAAAGGAGAACAGAACTCTTTTTCTTAAAGAAAAAATAAAAATCAGAATCTAAGTCTCAATTAAATCCCGGAAAATAAATAAGCAACCGTGTCTCAAGCAGAATAATTAAAATAATTACTGAAGATTGTCGGGAAGATATAAAAGTTGAGATATACCCGCGATGTCTCTAACGACGTTTCCTCAGTGAAGACAGTTTTAAATGCAGTTAAACTAAGTTAAACTCAGTTCATGTTTTTTCGTTTCGCCAACTTGTGCTCGATACAATAAACAAGGCGTGTAGGGTTCCGCAACCGAAAGACATTTAACTAATTTCTTTAAATTATTTTTATCGAGATCAGATTACAATTTTGTGGATAGTAAAGAATCACAATACATGTCAATTCAAATTCTGTTCGCTTAAACTTGGCTAGTCTCGCTACCGTATGTCTGTTCTTGGAGAGATGTCCAGCCTTATCTCGGCAATAAGTCTATATTTGATTTTCTATCCGATAGTAGTTTAGTCAACTAACCACAAAAGGAATACTCTCCACTTTCACTTCGTCTTTAAACTTTTAATTATTTAAATTAACGATACTTTCCATGAGTTCAATGTCTTACTCAAGCAAAGCTGTCTAGAACTTATCATTGAAAAATAAAGCATTTCAAACAGATTTTCTTTTCCCGTCCGTTTCTTATTCAAAGCGTCTAGTGTTTAGCATCTTAACACGCCCATAGGGAACCCGTTCCCTGGCGACCTCACCACTCCTCCACTGGGTACATTAGCATAAATTAAACGAGAGGAAATTTCACTGTCGACACAAAAAATGTGTAACTTAAAAAATATGGCAATTTAGCTAAGCTTTAATTGCTTAGGGACCGAGTTAATTGTAGCCGAGCGATGCTTTCTTGTTTATACTTTTTCTTATTTTAGAATACGGCTATAAGGAGGATTATTTTAGAATAGAAACTCTTTCAAAGGATCGGTCTGTTTACCTTGGCCTTGGCTAAAATACGTTTCGCTCGCTTTGGTTTTGTTTTAAGTGAACTTATGCCTGGTGGGTAGGTCATTGATTCAGCTACAATGTTTTAAGGTGCATACCACAAAAATGGATGGAAAAAGCAATAGACTGCCCTGCAGTGGGACAGTAAAGGCTGAATAAATAAAAGAAAAGAGTAATGCTTGCTTAGTATGAGACCATGAATCCCAAAGACGCCTGCTGCGAAATTAACAGCAAAAACCATTTTTGTAGTAAATTTTTATTGCAGAACAAGTTGTACTTAATTTCATGTTAAAAGTTAAGAGCTAACTTATATCGCTTGTTACAATTTTTATTCAAAATTCTTTTCAAAAAAATTCGATGTATCTTGCGAAAATTAAATCATGTAACAACAAAACGAAGAGGACACTTGAGGTATTAATAAAATATTATTTCATCAAAATTGAACCGTCCCACGTTATGATAAGGTGCACATTGCAATAGTTATGGTAGCATACTGTTCGGTCGGAAGTTATGAATGGGGTATGTGGGGAACGGTTAGCGATTTGTAAGGACAATGGTAGATAAGGAATTCTGGAAATATAATGAAGAAAATAGAGATTTCTTGGTAAATGTGAAATATTTGTTTCTTAAACTAAAGAACAAAAAGAAAATAAAGTTTTAAGAGGTTTGAATAAAATGAACGATGAACGAACTGTCGGTGTGTCACTATCACTTACTGTAATGACGTTGCAATTGTATAAGAGGGACACCGCTATACAGAGTATTACGCTGTCACGCTTCCACGAGTGTAATTAAATATGTACCTACTTTAAAACGTGGCAGTAGGCTCTCAGTGCTTCGTTTTCGGGAATCATTATAATCTCAATAATTATTTTTAAATAGTTTTGATAATGCAACTAGTGCAGTGTATTTGGACGATAAGAAATAGTAATTATCTGAAAGGACCAGTTTTATTGCGACTAATAAAATATTAAGTACCTCGTTATCTATTATTTTTTTCGCATTTGTATTAAATACTAAAGAAATAAAGTAAAAATCCAGAGCAGCAAATTCGTTCGTTATCGCTGCATTTTGTCTTTGGTGCCACTCCAGCAACTAGCAATAGTGGACGCAATAAATAACAAGAGAAACAGTGGCCTCTAAATTAGCTTTGTGCGGGTCTCATCCAGACTGGTTTGTTTTAAGGCGCACTACAATCGCGGTTATACTTTTCTAACAGAACTTTTATCTCCGTAATGTGAATATTAATTTGCTTTGAGTCTAAGACGTTTGTTTCATCGTTCGTAGAATGCAATTTTCTTTAAGTGTTGTCATTTGTTTTACTGGACTCGTTATCTCGTTCCTAGTTTATTGCATCTGGGATTTATTTTAATTCTTGAGAATGTATAAAATTGTTACTTTGAATCTAATTACACAAGTGCCGATAATTATTGTCACAATTGTGTAAACGTCTGTCTTTAATTTGCTTTTTGGCTAAATAAGTTTATTCCTAATAAATTAAATTTAAAACTGTTTACTTCTCTGCTGTCATAACACTAAAGTAATGTCTATATTCTCTGTAATATTTCCATCATTAACATTAATTAGTTCATAACTTTTGACATTATTCTAAATAAAACTTTAAATTCCGAGGATAGTTTTCTGGTATTCTTCGTTCTTACACTTAAATCCCATTTCAACCAGATCAGCGATCCAACGCATTCCTGCAAATATCTCAGGACATTTTATTTTAAATTTACGTGCAATCCCGGATGGCTTTCCCGAAAAGGCAATTTATCGCAGCCTGCCTTTACCTTTAGACTTGCCGAATAGCTTCAAGAAGTGGTCAGTTCCAAACGACTGGCTTTAGTTAAAGGCTTCGATGGCTTGGCTGCAGACTGGAACGTAATTTCGCCTCGATTGCATCCATATGAAGTTGTTATTCACGACTGGGATCACGTTATGTCTCTCTCAAACCCATGGCAGGAAGTTTAATTCTTATTTACGAATCAAAATCGCTTTTAGGAATAAACAATCTCTGAATTAACGAACACAGTCCTCTAACCATTATTAAATTTTGCTTATTAAAGGTAAGTCTAGGTAAGTTTTAGATCAACAATACTCGCACCAGAATAACAACTCATCTCCATTTAGTACCAAAATGTTTGTACCAAGTATATAAAGACGACTACAGCAGAAGTACACAGATTTAAGCCTCAAGTACACACATAACGTTTTCGAGCTGTAATTCAATCTAAAACCACTCGATCGCTTCGATCGCTCCAAATGGGGACAAACACAAACAGATCCGGATACAAATTCTTAGCGACACAATCCCTGTTTGTACAGTCTGCGAGTACTTATCTACAATCATTTACTTCCATAGCCCCCGCTATTAGACTGTGCAGGCACTCCAGTGTTAGATAGGCATTTGGAAATCTGTTATTATTAGGTACCTATACAATATGAAGTCCAGTTAAGTGGCGAAAGCGTGAAAAATAGAATTAACTAGATTATAAACGTTTGGATTAACACCATATTATTCTGTGCTAGTAAGTTGTTAATTTTGTTGGGAATTTTACCACTGTCGGCAAATAGTAATTATACAAGATCTTTTAACATACTTGATCCAATGAGAGGATTTTATGTTATTTGCAAGAAGTAAAAAGTATTTTAACTTACCAATATTTGTTCAGATGCTTACATTTCGTCCCAATGATATGTCTAAAGAATTTCTGCAGAGTTTCCGCTCCACATTTTAACGATCCCGACCGTTCACAGATTAATACTACATTTTCGCAGATGCATCGTCATTACTAGCAGATTGACGTGCTGATTCTGCATAATGACAGTTTCCATTCGAAATGGTATCAATCCATTGAATTCAGATAAACCTCTTTTGACAGAGCTCGGAAATCACTGGGACACGATGCAAAATGTGCAGATTACAATGATAAATGCATGGCATCAGTAAGCGGGGTGATTGAAGGTATTTCTTTTTTCCTCTTTTATTAATTGGACAGTATAAACATTTTATTTATGAGTCCACACTTTCTGGAATGGCGCATCTTTGATTTTTAGAAATTTTCATAATCTTACATCTTCCAATGCGAAAAGTTGGCTAATTGAATTTTGTTACAACCCCAACATTTCCATTCTGTACTAATATGAAAATAATGTTCGAAAATGTTTCTGTTTGCGGAAGCGATAATAAAAGCAAAAGTAGATGCTTCCAGAATCTAAGTGCGGGATTGCGTTCAACTTGTTTCGTACGTTAGGCTACAATGCTAGTACGAGTGGGGCCACAAAACAATACAAAATATAGGTAATAGGTATCGTATGTAGCTAGGTGAGTCTCTTAACTGGGGGTATTTCATAATAAGTAAGAACTGTTGCGAAACAAAAAAAAATACTATTTACAACAGTAAAATATGCGCTAGATACAAACTACTCAACACATTATGGAAAATGGTAAATTTAGTAACTATGGAAAATTTGAAACATAAGAATTACACTGGAAATTGTGACCAGAAAGTGTGATCTTCTACTTTTGCTCGCCTGTCTAAGAACACCACAAGTACTGGCATCACATATTAACATGTGCGAAATATTTGACACCATCCACTGGAGGTTCACATTCGATACTCTATAGTTTAAGAGCTCGGGGCATACTATTTAAATCTTATTATTTATTTTTATTAGAAAAAATGGATTCTATTTATTGACTCATGTCAAGATAAATATTCTAAAATGAAATAAAATAAAATGCGCTGTAAGGACTAATTAAAAAAATCAGTTCACTAAGATAGCTGACTTCAAAAGAAAAGTAGAAGTTTTGTTTTGTTTTTTGTCCTAGTCGTCTAATCGGTGAGTAACTAGGATGCCTTCGGCGGATTTCTTTTAAGCGTATTTTTTCTATTCTTTTTAAGTTCAATTCTGACGTTAACTAGTGACACAGACGCATACTCAAATAACTTCTACGTTTGATGCTTCACAATATTGCCAGGGCTCTTGGACTATCCGAACACGACTAAATGCTCAGTTATTTTGGTACTGCGTTGCATATTGGGAAATTTTAGTTCGCGTCAATAAGTGTGAAATGAGAGAGGTAGCAGTGTTGCGTTTGGTTCGCTTTATTTTTGTCTGTCTGTGCTTATCCTGGTTATTATATCAAATAATTACAAGCTGTCTCTAAAAAAGGTAGATGACTCTTTTTTCAGTCTATATTCGGTATAAATAGTATTAATATTAACATTATTACTAATTTTTATCTGGCTGCTTCTTTTATTAAATATTACCCTCTGAAAAAATTCAGCTTGCTAATTATTATTTCTCCTGAAAGTCATTTCACTCTTCGTCATTTTGAATGGACAAAACGATTACAAAATTTGTAGTATATACTAGTCTTAAACCTACACACGTTAATGAAACGCTTCAAGCACGCCCAAGCACTATAAAACCTAAACCATCGACACTATCCGTACATAAACACCTCCATATTATAACTGTAAGTTGCTGAGCGAGCCATTAACCCGCCATACTCCACATACGTCTTGCGTGCGCTTTCACCCAGATATTTTTTAATTAAAATTTCATATGGTGTCATGTGGACTAAAAGGGTACTGTAGTTGGCAGGGGGAAGTCGCCTTGATGTATTGCGTCGGTCACTTTATGTAGCGAGTGCCCCTGTCTTACCTGGCTTAACATCGTGTAATCAATGTGGTTATGTTGTTACACACCTGGTGTATTACAGGGGAAGGCAGAGGTTCAGCTGTTTGGTTGTAACTCTAATAGCATGAATATGTAGAGATTTTTAGATACTGAAAATATTTTGAAGGTTAGGATAATTCTGAGGATTTTTCGTAGATTATACCTAAAACGACGACATGGGCACATGACAAAAAAGTTGCAAACGTGACTGGCAGGAAATCAAATTACTTTAAGTAAAGCCAATGCCTAGTTGTGGGTTAATAAGCTGATGATGATGTTACTTAATATGAAATGTACATTAACGAACAATAAAAATTTTAATGTGCTCTCCTTGAAAAGTTGGAATGATGACCATTGGTAAGACTGGAACTAATACTGAAATAAATTTGGAATGCAACAAATGTTTGAATAGGTGTTTAATTACATCAGCTGTGTAGTCAATGGAACTGGCGTATCATCGTTTGCTTAACTTATAGAATTATTTTTATCATTAAAGAAAATTTTATAATTGTTCAATTTAATTATCTTTGTCATGCTAATGAAGTGGAATTTTTGAAAAGCTGATATCAAATAGTTTTTGGTAAGAAAATTTTTAATTCTAGTTATTCCATACATACGAAGGTATATGGAAACAGACAGACAAACCTAATTTTAACACTGGTTTTCAACTATTAAGTAATTACTGCATTATTTTGATACTACACACAGACGTTTCTGTTTAATTCATTTGCATTGATAACAATAGGTAATAATTTTTTGGAATCATGTCAGTTGGTACGATATATTATCATCATGATATTTTTGGAAGTAAGTATTATTTTGTTCCCACGAATGTTGCAACGAATTCATTAATATATTAAATTATTAATTTATAAAACTTTAAAATATTATACTTCATGACCCTGATCTGGGGTCCACCAGCGACCCTGAAGAAATAACTATGGTCTGTACACCAGATGGTGCAGATTGCCATTTCTCCTACAAAACTTGCAGCTTTAAGAGCTAGTGGTACTGATCTTTTCTTGGTGTTCATTAAAATTAAATTTCTATTAATTATCCCAACTTTGAAGGATTTCTTTAGTCAATGTTTATCTTGCACGCATTCTTAGAATAGGTATGCATTCATTTGTTTTCAATATTAATAAGAATAATTAGTCGTGACCAATTTTTTTTATGCACCTGTGAATTTTTAAAGGGATCAAGCTTGATCTTAAGGCTGGCAAGAATCAAAGTAACTTTAGATAGACTACCTTCAGTAGTTTAATAAACCGTGAAGAAAAAATCACGAGAAAAAGTGGATCTAGATTTTAGAAACTGAAACCGCCAACCCGCAATGAGCTAGCATGATGGTTATTGATCAGACTTATGGGAAGAGGTCTAGGTCTCGTAGGAGGTCTTTAATAGGCTTGTATTACTATCCTATATACGTGCGGGTCGGTAGTGTCGTTGTAACTACGCATGAGAAATTGCATGAAACTGGTAGCGTAGCCGTCTCATGCTTTGAAGATGTCCCAAAAACAAGTCTCAATTTTAAATCATGTATCGCCACTACTTTTCCAGTGTTTACCATCAGTAGGAACATGTCGATTGACGTAATTTCATACCACTTTGTAAGTAAAATGCACCTTTAATTAAAGTATATGATTCATATTTAAATATGTTCCTTCTATTTTGGACAGATATGTTTTCAAGTCTTTTTGTGTATACAGTTTGTATCATAAAATTTGTTTTCAGACTCCTAATTTAAATTATTTATGAAGTATTCGTAGGTACAATTGAAGTGGTAAACACAATTTATCTTTGCGTTCTAAATAAATACTTTATAAAACTGTTAAAGTGTGATAAAAAGCAATTAGTTTGAACCCAATTAAAGATGTAATGCAAACCTACGGAAAATAAGGTTACCAGCTATAATATAAAAAAAAGCAATTTTGTATGACATGGAAAGCCAGTAACAAAAAATGAGAAGCGGAAAGTTTCGTAAAGATCAAAAAGAACACTTAGGATGAGAAAAAATCTAGTTGATAACACATTTTTCCAGCGATCAAGGCCTAGGTCATGATGGCGCCGATGGCAAAAGTTTACTGGACATTGGTTAGTCAGGCCAGTAACAGCTCCAGTACAGGGCATCGTGGTCATAAGCGCCAGGCCATTAACAGAAATAATACAGGGCACAATAAACATTGGCGCTAGGCTAGCAACAGGGTCAGTCCATGGCACAATGGTCGATGAAGAGAGCACCTGCGTCACTCAGATGTCAGTGCAGTCACGCAGAAGCAGTAGTTATTACAGCTTATTAAACAATTATAGAATTCGAATTTAATTTCCTTTGGTAAATACGAAGATAACACGAGAGAGGCCACGTGAAATTAGTAAAATAGTTTCAAGAGTATGAGTTATTGTGAAAACTGTTCAGTCCAACTTGGAAGTTTTCTGGGCAGATGTAGAACTAATTAGATAAAGCTATACAGCTCAGTCCTTGTTAAAAAAGGTAAACCGCCAAACCTTCTTCTACTGGTCTACTTTTGAAAGGGAATAAGGAAGATTTGGTAGATGATGAATATAGTTTGAGACTTGAAAAAAGGTCGAAAATAAAATACTACCAAAACCTTATGAAGAGCATCTCATACCTATCATTTTTATTTTAATGTTAATAATGTTAAATATATTATATGCAAATAACTAGTTTTTCAAACTGCTTGCAACATGACGTTTCGTAATAGTTGATTTCACTTACAGCTGTTTATATTTTTATGTAAATGGTTGTGACTCAGTTCACGTCGGTTGATAAGGAACCTCAAATTTTTGTAGTTGATCAATAGTGAACGATGGAGCGAGTCCACTTTACAGTTAATGGGATTAAACATAGTGGTATGAAAAAAAATTATTTACAATTTTAATTGTTTTTTTTAAGTGCCTAAAACAAGTTTTGGTTTGGTTGACTGTGACGTAGATACAAAATTTTGGAATAATTTGGTTTAGGGTCTCGTCCAGTATTGGGTACCATTGGTTACTGTGAAATACCTAATTCGCTAATGCAAAAAATGAAAATATCCGGATCAGAATATAAATACATAGCATTGGGATTCGGATGTTCTAGTCTTCTGTTGCATATTGCTTTCCCATTTCGGGCCAGTCCTCAGAATCTTGCGGCGCTTGCCTTCTGCTCGATAGTAACTAACAATTTGAGGAACATAAATCGATTTAAAAAATTGCTAATTATACTAGAATTAAGTAGTATTAGGATTTCATATTTTTCTCTTTGTGTAGTGGGATGCGAGGTGAGCTCGGACGTGACGCTGCTGGATTATGTCCGCGACAAGATCGGGCTGAAGGGTACCAAGTACATGTGCCGCGAGGCTGGCTGCGGCGCTTGCGTGCTCAGCGTGCGGCGCGGTGATACACCATCCTACGGAGTCAACTCGGTAACTATTTATCCAATTACAACCCGAAATAACGAAAAAAAGAAGCCACCGCAGACACAATTCAATGTCACAATCCGATATATTATCAACCAAACAAGGAATGGACCGAAGATCAGGGATGAAACTACTTTAATTAATTAGTATATTGCGTAATTTACTCTATACATTTGAAAGTTCAAGAACGTTCACACATTTGTTCAAATATTCCAAATTTTGATAGTTTGTTCAGATGTTTTTATAAAAAACTGACGTAATTTCACGAAGAACAAGAAAGGTGCCGCTATGAGTAAACCCGAAAAATATTTTGAAACGTACACTAATTAACTTTTTTTATTTAAGTGTATGATGTCCGTGACTTCATGCCATGGCTTGGATATCACCACTATCGAAGATTTGGGGAACAGGAAGAAAGGCTACCACGCGCTGCAGACAACCCTGGCGGAAGACAGTGGCTCCCAGTGTGGGTACTGCTCACCTGGCTGGGTCATGTCCATGTACAGGTAAATAAAGCTTGTTGGTACATATTAGTCCTACTTAAAAGGCCCAAGATCCATTTTAGTATTACGTTTCCATGGCAACATGTAGAGTTGTGTTTAAACATTTGTTTGCTTCTGCTTTGCAGTCTTTTGCAATCAAACCCAGATATCACAATGTTGGAAGTCGAAAGATCGCTTGGCAGCAACGTCTGTCGCTGCACAGGATACAGACCGATCCTTGACGCTTTCAAGAAATTTGCCAAAGATGCTCCGAGACAAATAACTCTCCCTGACATTGAAGATCTTCACATCTGCAAGAAGACAGGCGAAGAGTGTGATAAGAGTAACTGTGAGGAGAGTGAGTGGTGCTTTGTGGATAAAGAAGATATTATTGAAATTAAATTGAAAGATGGGAGACTTTGGGTGCGAGTGCTATCAGTAAAAGACATCTTTAAGATTCTGACCAGAGAAGGCGATAGTTCCTATATGCTTATTAATGGGAATACCGGAAAAGGTTAGCAGAACATTTCAGACTACTGGTTTACTGCCAGTGTGTGTGATATAGACGTATACATACATATATACATTATAATTTGTTTTTTTCCAGGTGTTTATCCAATTGATGAGTATCCTCGGCTTCTTATTGATATAAGTGGAGTCCAAGAACTGAAAGGCTACGTTTTAGATCAGAACCTAATAGTTAAAGCTGGAACAACACTCACTGAGTTTCTACAAATACTTAAGACGGTTGCTAAAAATGAATATTTTGAGTACTTGCTGAAAATATACGAACACGTTCAGAAGGTCGCACATATCCCTGTTAGAAATGTAAGTATTCATTAACATTATTTTTCCAAGTATTACTCAGACACGACTTACAACAAAATTTTATAGTTTTGTGCTTTAAACTCGGACATTTGCTGATCGTATATAGCTCGGGTAACTGGGTTAACTGTTTTACAGTAAGCGACTGATGATGGGCTCTATCACTATCGCTTATCTAATCCGGTTAGATCCGGAGACCGACTTCAGTTATTTTTCGTAAGTGGTGTGCAGTTTTAGAGGCTAATCACTATCCTATTATGTTTTTTTTAGTTGGGGTCCATCGCTGGCAATCTCATGTTGAAGAACAAAAATGCATGGTTCGTTTCAGATATTTTCGTACTTTTAGAAACAGTTGGGGCTCAAGTCACCATACGTAAGTATAAGGTGTTTTTTTAATTAGTTCCTATTGCATTCAAGAATAAATAAAAAAAACAAATAAGTAATTTGACTTTTAGAAATAAGCTCTTTGGTTACGAGGACCCTGACAATGCAACAGTTTCTGAAGACATCTATGAAGGGACGAGTTCTTTTGAACGTTATGCTCCCGCCGTTGAGTAAGGAGCACAAACTAGTTACCTTTAAGGTGAGCGCTTTACTCGTTTCTTCACCAATTCGAAACTAGATCGAGCTGCTCTTCTATTCCGTATTTTTAATAAATTTAAAACTACTTACTTCAGGTAATGCCTCGCTCAGACAGTGCCCGTGGAATGATAAATGCTGGCTTCTTATACAAAATGAAATCAACCTCTAGCAACATAGTCGATAGCGCTAGGATTGTGTTCGGCAACATTTCACCAACATTCGTCAGAGCCACTGCCACGGAAAAGTACCTGAAGGGAAAAAACTTGTTCACAAATGATACATTAACTACAGCATTAAAGACGTTGGATAAAGAGCTGGTGGTTGAAGAAAATCCGGGAGAACCACCCGTCGCGTATAGAAAGCAAGCTGCGCTGGGATTGTTTTACAAAGTAAGATGACCGAACAAAACAAAAAAAAAAACACTTAACGATTACATAAAGAAAAACAATAAATGTATTGACAGATATATATGCAACGTATGCACATGGCATAATGCAACATTTTTTTTTTCTAATTCTACATAATGAATCAAATGTCCATTTTACAGGGACTCTTGAAGTTGGCT
Source organism: Trichoplusia ni (assembly GCF_003590095.1). NCBI lineage: Eukaryota > Metazoa > Arthropoda > Insecta > Lepidoptera > Noctuidae > Trichoplusia > Trichoplusia ni. The sequence goes on from NC_039497.1 coordinate 316,892, forward strand.
CCGGAAAATACTGTGAATCCCCGCTATCGATCCGGAGCCATCAAACTTCATGACGAGCGGCCTTTGTCAAGAGGATATCAGTTGTTTGAAACGAACCCAGAAAAATGGCCCATTAATAAACCAGTTACCAAAGTTGATGGTTTGGTAGGTAACACTCCGTATCCAAATGCCTTAATGTCAACTAAGATTATTGCAGACTTGTAGATGTTGATTTCTAGAATACTAGAGAATAATACAAATATTTGTATCTGGTAATCTTTCAACAGATTCAAACAGCTGGTGAAGCTTTATACGTGGAAGACCTTCCAAGATTTCATCAAGAAGTATTCTGCGCATTTGCACTCAGTACTGTGGCTCTTGGAAATTTAGTATCAATTGACTCTAGCAAAGCTCTGGTAAATTATTTAATTTAAGAAATGTTTTTTTATTTATAAGTTACAATAGTTTTTAAATATCTTTCGTGTTTTCAGGCCTATCCCGGTGTAATAGCTTTCTATTCTGCTAAAGACATCCCAGGAGCAAATACTTTTACGATGCCCGATCAACTGTTGTTTGGTTCAACCGAAGAAATTTTATGCAGTGGTGAAGTAAAATACTATAACCAACCTATCGGAATCATTGTTGCCGAGTCTCGTCACATAGCTGATACAGCTGCTAAATTAGTTGTCGGTGAATATACTAACGTTAAAGAACCTTTGATTGATATTCGTGATGCCAAAGATGATCCAAACAGAACGACAGCAGCCATGACCATGGAGGCTACTGATAGAGGTGAAGATGTTGTTAAGGAAATAAAAGGACTAAATTCAATTTATGGACAGTACCATTTTACTATAGAGACCTTGGTTACGGTTGTTAACCCCTCGGATCAGGGATTCGATGTGTATAGCTCAACGCATTGGATTGAGGGAGTGCAGATGATGATATCGAAGGCATTGAACATAGACCAAAACAGGTAAATTAATGTTTTAATCATGAACAAAATTGTAAAACGTAAGTAATTTTATTAAAATCTGTTCAAAATTTACCAGGGTTGATGTACACACTCGTCGTGTTGGAGGCTCTTATGGACTCAAGCTGTCTCGTGCAAATCAGGGAGCAATTGCGGCGGCATTAGTTGTGCAGAAATTAAATAGACCTTGTAGGTTTATACAATCTTTGACAACCAACACCCGGGCCCATGGCAAGCGCTTACCATGTTGCTCAGAATTCAACGTAAGTTTACTACTTTTGCTTTAAAAATAGATATTTCAATAAATGAGGCTGTTTTTAATTTAATTTTTCTTGTTTTAGGCTGGCGTAAATAGCTCGGGTCAGATCCAGCATATAGACTACAATATCTACGAAGACAATGGATACACAGTGAATGAACGGTTCTCGTTAATTGGCCTTGAAGTGTTTAATAATGCCTACAATAAATCAAGGTGGAACTACAAAAGCTTTGACTCAACAACCGATACCGCATCAAACACTTGGGCAAGAGCTCCAGGTAAAGTATCTTACAAATGTTTCCTTGCTCTGGTAATTGCGAAATGAGTAAATATTTCTCATCACACTTTAAAAATTGCAGGTACGTTGGAAAGCATCGCTATGGCAGAGCTTGTCATGGAGCAAATTTCATATGAAATGAATTTAGACCCTATAGATGTAAGGCTCGCTAACTTAGACCAAGAATATGAAAGTTCTCTTAAAGAGATGCTCGACACCATTCTCGTAAAATCTGATTACAAGAATAGACGAAACTTAGTTACTAAGTTCAATTCGGAAAACAGATGGAAAAAAAGAGGTTTGAGGGTGGCTTTTCTCAGATGGTCTCCCACGGGTGGCTTAAACTTGTACATAAATATATCAGTTTACCGTGGTGATGGTACTGTTGCCATAACGCACGGGGGTATTGAGATGGGTCAAGGAATAAATACCAAAGCAGTGCAAGTTGCAGCCTATTTGTTGAATATTCCTATGGACAAAATTCAGATTAAAGAAAACAATACTATGATTGCTCCCAACTGTTATGTGTCGGGAGGAAGTCTTGTAAACTTCAATGTAGTTGTGGGGGTTAGACGTGCTTGTGAGGAACTCCTAGCTAAACTTCAACCTATAAGGGACCAGATGGATAATCCTACTTGGGAAGAGCTTATAACCGAAGCGTATGCACAAAATGTGGAATTGCAAGCTCGTGGATTTACTAAAAATACGGAAGAATATCCATTTCCAGCTTATGGAGTAACAGTATCTGAAGTAGAAATAGATGTGTTGACTGGAGAGTTGGAGATAGTGCGGGTTGATCTTATTGAAGATGTCGGTCTAAGTATTAGTCCTGAAGTAGACGTGGGACAGGTAAACAATATTTTATCCAAGTACGATAAACAGACTTTTGGTCTAATTTTAAGTAAAAATAATAAAAAAATTGTATAAGTGAAACTGGTATAGCTACTAAGCATAGTATGGTTTTCATGTCTTGGTTTTAAAACTATTTCTATTAAGTGCACTCCCATTCGGCTTTCCAATATTCGTGTCGTGTACTTTCAGGTAGAAGGTGCTTTTATGATGGGTCTAGGATACTGGACATGTGAGAACCTGATGTATGGGAAAAATGGAGAGCTCCTGACCGATAGAACCTGGAACTACCATGTACCTTTATGCAGAGATATTCCTCAGGACTTGAGGGTTTATTTCAGAAAGAACTCTTATACCGAAGATGCCATATTTGGTTCTAAATGTAAGTCTAATGAACTTTGAATATATATATACAGCTTAGTTGGTTACTTAAATATTGTGAGAAATAATTGTTTAGTTCGAAAAGCTATTTGCAGTTTAATTTGGTCACAGGTATCGGTGAACCACCGATATGCATGTCCATCGTCATAGCCTTCGCTATAAGAGAAGCCATCGTGGCTGCCAGGCAGGAGTCGGGCATTTCTCCACAAGAATGGTTCCAAGAAAGTAAGCATGGGTTGCTTTTTTTTCTTTTGAGTTTGATGATAGATAATTTTTTGGTGAAAAATAATTTATCTTTTCTAGAAACTTGCCGCACTCATTAAATCAAAATTAAAATAAAAATGAATCGTATTTATTAGGAAATCGGTTGATCTTCAAATAGCAGGATATTGCTTTTTGAGTCCTGCTTAATTTTCTATGAGACGAAATATCAGTAAGAATCAGAACATTAATCATTTTTATGATGCTTACAGATGGACCTTACACGGTCGCCAGGAACTGCCTGTTGGCGTCGACAAAAGTTGAGGATTTCAAATTTTATTAAATTGTTTTTGTTGTCACCTTTCAAATCAAGCCTTTTATTGGAATCTGTTAAAGAAATCTATTGATATCCTGTATTTAGAAATGCAAATAGATCAGTGACAAATAATTAAAATTAATGTAATTTACCTCTATGTTCAGGCGTAGTCATTTGCAGTGTGTATATTTTTGTCATAATTTAAAAGCGATTTATAATAAAAGGTCATATTTTTCTTGTACTTGATTTTTATTTTAGACCGTGCCTTAAAAAAAGGTTAAATAACATAGGTGAATGCCAACAAAATACACAAAAGAAAAAAATAAGAGATTATAATTTCATATCAATTCAGTAGTCAACTGTATTTATTTATTTATTTATTTATTTATCAGGAACAATATACATTGTGTTTGATACATTACATTACATACATCATCATTATTAATTAATATTAAAATAAATTCTCAAGTGAGCATGCAGCAATAATATTAAATGAAAAAAGATTAATATAAACAATAACAAAATAAAATAAAATAAAGCATTTTTTTTTTAAATAGAAAATTGGTGTGTTAATATTAAATTATATTTCATTCACTGAGTACAAGTTTTTACTTAACAGAAATGCTTTGAGCTTATCTTTAAAAGAGCTAGTATATAACGAAATCTTTAAATCCGCTGGCAGTCTATTAAATATTTGTACAGCTTGGTAATGAGGGCTATGCTTGATAATATTAAAATTAGGTACAACTTTATTTTTTAAGTCCTTTCTACGAGTGGTTTCCCTGGCTATTCTTTCTTCCTCAGACTCGTATTCATGGATATATTTTTTTAAATTAATTAACAACACAAGTATGTATAAGCTGGGCAATGTTAGAATATTTAAACGCTGAAAATGGGATCGACAGCTTTCTCTTTGTGTAATTTTTACAATCGTACGTATTGCTCTTTTTTGGAGAATGAAGGCTCGTTGAGAATTATAAATGTAGCTTTTCCCCCAGAACTGTATACTATATCGAAGTCTGGATTCGACGAGAGCATAATATACCATCTTTAACTGTTCCGTATTTAATTCGTCTCTCAAGGTCCTCAAAGCATAACACGCAGATGATATAGTGGAGTCTATGTGTGCTAGTTCTTTTTTCCAGTTTAGCAGGTCGTCTAAATGGATACCTAGAAATTTAACTTCTCTCACTAATTCTATCTTTTCATTGTTAAGGGTTATGTTCATAGTATCTTTATTGCCTGCAGTGGTTCGAAACAACATTATGTTCGTTTTTTTAATATTTATTATTAATCTGTTTGTACTGAACCAAAAACTAAATGCTTCCAGTGTAGTATTGACCTTGTCTGTTAGTTCACTAATACTTTTCGCCCCCACTACAGCGTTAGTGTCATCAGCAAAGACTGTGAGATTAGTGTCTGGGATGTTTATTTTAATATAATTTATCAAATCATTAGTGAAAATGATAAACAGAATGGGACCTAATATCGAACCCTGTGGTACACCAGTGGTAATATTAATCATGGATGATTGGTATGTTTTTCGTTGTCCATTCAGTTCTGTAGTACTGGTTTCTACATACATTTTCCTGTTTCTTAAATACGATGTAAATAATTGCAGGGCTCTGTCTCTGACACCATAATAATTCAATTTAGCAATAAGTAGATTGTGATCAATCGTATCAAATGCGGAAGATAAATCTAGGAAAATCCCTGCTACCTTTAATTTATGATTTATTTTGCTAATCACATCATCAGTAAGTTTATAAATGGCATCTCCAGTGCCAATTCCTTTCTGGTAACCGAACTGTCTGTCATGCAGAACTTTATTTAAATGAATATGAGTCAATAATCGAGATTTCAATACTTTTTCAAAAATTTTTGAAAGTGTAGATAGAAGCGAAATTGGTCTGTAATTTTTAGGGTCTGTTTTAGAACCCTTTTTATACACTGGCACAACCTTTGCAATTTTTAATTGTTCCGGAAAAATACCCTGCTCAAGACAGTTGTTAAAGAATATAGATAGTGGCCCCGCCAGTATTTTTATATGCTCTTTAAGAACAGCAATAGGGATTTCGTCATATCCACTGGAGTGCTTGTTAGTCATAGTTTTAATTATTTGTGATATTTCTTTGGGTGTAGTAGACGTTAGTGACATATCATTTATGACCCTTTCACAACTTTGTCGTAGAAGAAATAGAACTTCCTCCGTCTTAGTTTCAGCTGTATCACAATTATGATTGAACTGTTTTGCTAATATGTTTGCTACGGCAGTTTGCGAGTTTATGATTCGATCGTTGAGTTTTAGTAGAAGTGGTTCCTGATTCACTAATTTTAATCTGTTTGTGCGGTTATTAATTACTTTCCAAACTTCTTTACTTACATTTTTAGAGTTATCAATTTTCTCTGCAACTGCCATTTTTTTGGCTTTGGTCATGACTCTTCTATATATGCGAATATATTTATTTTTGTAATTGAGTACACTTTCATGAACGTAATTACCAGTATTTGTGCATAAAACTCTTTTCATTTTACTAGAAGTTTTTAGTCCTTTAGTTACCCACTTTAACTGTGATCCCCTTTTCAAATTGATTTTTATTTCTTGTTTTTTGAAACTTTTCCGAAAAGTATTATTAAAATTTCTTAAAAATGAATTAATCCCCATTGAACTCCAGTTTTGCTGCAATAGTCTGTCCTTAAAAGATAAACTATTTCTACAATTAAAGATTCTTTTATTAATTACTAAGAATTGATTATTTCTTTTTTCTATCATATTGTCTACTAAAAATTCACCCAATTGTGCTCCATGTCCATCTCCTAAACCATTGTGGTCAATTTCACTTACTAATACCTGTTCTTCGTGTAAATTCGTTATGATATTGTCTAAGCAGGAATACGAGTTGTTACGAATAAACGTGGGGGTATCAAAAAGACATCTAAAATTGTAACATGCCAGCAGACTCAAAAAATCAGCACGTTTTTTGTTTTCCAAAAGCAAGTTGACATTACAGTCTCCGCAAATAATGCATTTCTTATTGAATAAAAACTCTAGTAAGAGTTCCATTTTACTCGTAAAAATATCAAAATTCTTATCATTGGGATTACGATACACACAACATACATACACTCCAGTTGTGGTATCCTTTATGCAGCAAACCTCAAAACTCTCTACGGCGTACAATCTATCAACTGCTATTACATTCTCTACTTGCCTATCTGCTTGGGTTAAAATTAAGCTCCCCCCTCTCTTTTTCTTATTTCGTGTATTATAAGACGCTAATTTGTAACCATCTAAGTTAAAAGAAGTAACTGACATACTATTTAAGAAATGCTCAGTAAAGCATAGGTAGTCCAATTTTTTCCCAAGGGTTTGTATGTAGGCTTCTATTTCGATTATCTTGTTTGAAATACCACATATATTCTGGTGAAAAATTATTAAATTTGTACAATTCATTGGGAGATTAGTATAATTGTTGCTATATTTTACAGATATATCATTGTCATCTCTATTCACGAAAAAAATCTGATTTTAGAGTTAAGTCGTTTGTTTTTGTCGCCGCATCAATACAATCAGTCTGAACCCCGACAGTTTTGAAAATTTTTGTTTGTATTTTAGTATTCATTTTCCGACTAACTAGATTTTCAGTATAAGTTTGATAATTGTATTTATAATTTATGTGTAGAATCTGTCTATGTATTAATCTACATGCATGCAATTTATTTACGTAAGGCATGTAAACATCACTATGTAACGACAGAAAGGTAGAATTTGTACAATTACCGCACACAAATTTTAGTAGTTTATTTACACTATTTACATTCAGAGAGTGGTGCTTGTAAATTTGACCTACTAAAACATTAGTGGATTTTAATTGACATAATGTATAATGTAAATAAGTTTGAATATTCATGGGATTGTTGTCATTTGAGCCAGCTAATATAATAACAAAATCGGTTTTACTAAAGTCTTTACACATACTTGCACATGATTTCAAAACCTGCTCAGTAGTTGCATCTTGCTTAATAAATGACGTGACGATGAACTTTGACCCAAGATAGTACTGCAAGATTTTACGAACACCATATCCAACTTGATCAGCGAAGATCATGACTCTTTGAGTAGCTTCTTTTTGCGAATTAGTTTGTGAGATACTGGTCGACTGCTTGTTTTCAACAGGAGAACATTCAATGTTGGACTCTGTCTTCGATGTGGGAATAGACTCGTCAACATACTCATCATGGATTGAACTGACTGGTAGTGTGAATGAGTTACTGATGACATCTTTCGGAGACTTTGCCTCCAAGTTTCCCTCAGTTACACGTTCTGATAAAGCTGAATTAAAAGAATTATCGCAGCTATCTCTAGTATTCTGTGCCAGTTCAACAATATTAGGTGGATAATTTGTCAACTTAGGAGAGGAATTTGTCTTTGTAGGCGTCGAAAAACAGCTTGTCCTTATTAAATTTAACTGGCGTGAAGACTTCGGTGTCATGGTTTTTCTCTCCAATAAGTTTACTTTCTTATACGTTTCAATAACTTTTTGATACTGTCCAATATCCATTTTCAGTCGGAAATTTTCACTGTTTAAATGTACTGTCAGTAGGTACTGCATACTGCCTAGTTAAACTTAAAGTCAGCAGTTTTTGTGGAAGTAAGTAAACAACTCCTTTCAACAGTATATGGACCATCTGAAAAAGAGACAAATTAATGTGACAAAGTGTTAATATACACGGTGATTTTGTAGTCGTCTTACAAACGAAGCCCAGTTTATGTATCCGACGTAAAATACCCCTAGGCGCGATTATTATTTTTTACCATCAACTAAGATAATAGGTACGAAGAAAAATGAAACAAGATAAATCTGAAATATACTCTTAAAAATGATAAAAAAGCCGCCGCCCGCGCCCCTCACCATTGTTACAAGGCTCGGACCGCGCTCGCAACAGAGCTGTGGTTCTATAACTACGAATTGCATCATAATATTGAATAAAAATTGCATTTTAAATTTATTCAAATCTCACAAATACCTGTTTTTTTTATCATGAACGTGTTCTAGGCATTGGATACATGAACTGGGCTGCTTTTGTAAGACGACTAAAAATCACGGTGTATATATCAATTTAAAAAATTGTCATGTCACACGCCAGACCCAGAGTGAACCTATTTTTATTCATAAGATCTATTGCAAAAGTAGTGAATAAAACCAATGAAAGCTGGCATCATGATAGAATCAAATGTGATCGATTAAGCAGTATCAGTTGTTAATGAAATGTCTATAAGGCTGATTATCTCACGCTTAATTAGCTTGAAAACTTTTCAAGACCCATAAAAAGAATACTGTGAAAGATGATATAAGAAAATTAATGGCAAACGATTTTAAAATTGATATTTGCAAGAGATGATAAACAGGGAGCTTTAAACGCTCGTAGTAAAAAACCTTCTCTAAACCACTGTTTTGTTGGGATGCCAGACTCCAGCCTGGCAGAAACAATAGCTTCTCGAATAGCCAGAGCTATGACCACCGCCATACATATTGGAGGTTCACCAATACCTGTGGCGAAACGAATATTAAATTTTATATGCCCCTGAAAATTCTATGAAATTATAAATTGTACTTTAACATTTCAAAGCGTTTTTAGGTGTGCACTGTGAAACTAAAATACAAGCTTAAGTAAAGTGTTCACTTGTTCAATGTATCTAAGTACATAGTAGCTTTGTCAATTCTACTTACACTTGGATCCAAAAATCAGTTCCTCAGAGAAGGAATTCTTCCTGAAATAAACTCTCCAATCTTGCGGAATATCCCTGGCTAGCGGCACGTTGTAGTTCCATGTTCTATCAGTGAGGAGTTCTCCAGTTTTTGAGTAGACTAGGTTCTCGCACGTCCAATAACCCATACCCATAATGAAAGCTCCTTCTACCTGTTTGAAAGAAGAATATATTTAAGTTTATTTAACGTATCTTTAGAAAATTAGTTCACTTTTAAAAGCATAAGTAATTTTGCGAGTCAATATAACAAGGTACTATGTGTAAAGTACAGTACAGTAAATAAATCATTGGTTACACTAAGTTTAGTACAGAATGAGAATATCTATAACCTGTGTATATGAACAATGCCATACTTACTTGACCTACATCAATCTCAGGACTAACACTCAAACCTGCATCTTCACAAAGGTCTACTCTCAATATTTCTAACTCTCCAGTTAGAACATCAATTTCTACTTCAGCGAGAGTAACGCCATAAGCAGTATGAGTATATTCCTCGGTCATTTTCGTAAAACCATGAGTTTTTAAATCGACATTATTGTTGTATGCTTCAATTATTAATTCTTCCCAAGTAGGATTTTCCATTTGATCTCTCACAGGTTGAAGTCTCACCAAAAGTTGCTCACAAGCTCTTCTCACGCCCACTATGACATTTTGATTCACAACACTTCCACCAGATAAATTGCAGTTTGGAGCAATCACGGTATTATTTTCTTTAATTTTAATTTTCTCGATTGGAATATTAAGAATATAAGCTGCAACTTGCACTGCTTTGGTGTTTATTCCTTGTCCCATTTCTGCAGCCCCGTGAGTTATAATTACAGAACCATCACCACGGTATACTGATAGATTGACATATAAGTTTAATCCACCAATAGGAGTCCATCTTAGGAAACTAAATCTCAAGCCACGTTTTTTCCATCTGTTTTCAATGTTGAATTTCGTTACCATGTCTCGCCGATTCTTGTAATCAGATTTTATGATAATACTGTCAATCATTTCTTTAAGATCACGAGCATACTGTGAATCTAAGTTGGCAAGTCTCACATCTAGAGGGTCTAATTCCATTTCACAAGAGATTTGCTCCATTAAAAATTCAGCCATAGCTATATTTTCTAATGTACCTGCAAATTAAATTATTACTATGTCGCAGGATAGTACAATCTACTTATATTTACTTTAAGCAAAAGAGCCAAACTAAAGGGTGCACATGATAAGGAAAAGTTAAAAATACCTGGAGCTCGAGCCCAAGTGTTCGAAGCAGTATCAGTAGTGGAACTAAAAGTCCTGAAGTTCCATCGAGATTTATCATAAGCGTTGTTGTAAACTCCCAGACCGAGTAAATTAAACTGTTCGTTAACTATGGACCCGTGGTCTTCGTAGGAAGCCAAGGTTAAGTATTGGATTTTTCCAGAACGATCGACGCCTGTCTGAAAACATATAAAATAGAGAAGTTATACACGCTATTGTAGGTGTTCTTCATGTTCCCACTCTTGGTAGACATATATCCTAAATTCTAGAGTAACAATCTTTTTTCACAGGTTAGCACCATCCACTGCATTGTTGCTTGCCTTGAAATTTTAATCACGATTTATGAAATTAAACACGAATCTTTATAAATTAAAAAGGAAACCTTGCATTTGACAGTTGTATGTAACAGTGCAAAACAGTCTATTTTAATAAAAACGTATCTCACGGCTCCCTTCAATATCTGCGAAGGTCGCGTGAGGCGTTCTTATTCGTACAGTAACAATATTCGGGCGGCATAAACAATAAAATATCAATACTAAGACAAATATCTGTATAAACTCACTTCAAACTCAGAATGGCATGGTAATCTCTTTCCTAAAGCACGCATGTTGGTGGTCAAAGACTGTATAAATCGGCAAGGCCTGTTAAGTTTTGTCACTACCAGAGCTGCAGCAATTGATCCCTGAATTATGCGCGTCAGTTTGATGCCAAAAGAGCCTCCTACTCGACGCGTGTGGACGTCGATGCTATTAATCGTAAGAATTGAGACATTAAATAGAAAAAAAGAAAAACCATTTATTATCGAATTTGCAAACGACGCAAAAGCAATAAAACAAATAAAACTAATGACAGAACAAACAGACATTTAAATACGCTGCATTTGCGCCACCTTGTGAAAAAGGGACAGCGCTCAGCATAAATGCTGTGTCTCGCGCACGCAGGCACGATACAACAGCGCTGGTTTTCAGCGCTGATCCGTTAATCATCTTATGTATTAAGTACATATCATATAGGTATAGTATATTCTCACCGGTTTTGATCCATCTTCAACGCCTTTGCGATCATTATTTGAATACCTTCTGTCCAATGTGTTGAGGTATAAACATCCAAACCATGTTCAGAAGGTTTAATGACAGTGGTTAATGTTTCAGTAGAAAAATGGTACTGCCCATAAATTGTATTGGACCCTTTTATTACTTCTTCAACGTTTTCTCCTTCATCTGTTGCATTTAGTTCAGCAAAGAGTGTTGTTCTCTCAGGATTATCTTTGGCCTCTTTTATATCAACCACCGGATCTTTAATGTTTTTATATGTTGCTTGAACTAATTTGGCAGCTCTCTCAGCAATAGCCCGAGTTTCAGCTACAATGACTCCGATGGGTTGGTTATAATATTGAATGGAACCACTGGAGAATACCTCTTCAGACGAAATGAAAACAAAGTTAAGTGGAAGAATAAATGAATTGATTCCTGGAATGTCCTTAGCTGTGTAGAATGCAATAACCCCTGGGTATTCCTACAAAAAATAACGGTTATTCATAAATATTTTACACTACCTCTAGTTTTGTACTAACAAATAGACAGAGAAATATCAGTTATACCAGAGCCTTGCTTGCATCAATGGATACAATGTCGCCGACAGCTACAGTACTGAGAGCGAGAGCGCAAAATACTTCGTTAAGATATTTTGGAAGGTCATCTACAAAGAAAGCTTCACCAGAAGTTTTGAGCTGGAATAAACAAAGAATGATTAATCTTTTGATTTCTTTAAAATCTATGAATTCATTTTAATTTTCAATGACTTAAGTATTTACCAAAGCGTCGACTTGCATTATTGGTTGGTTGACAGGCCAGATTGTTTGATTGGTTTCAAATGTTTGAACGGCTCGAGACACAGGTCGAGAATCATGGAGGTTGATAGCTCCAGAGCGATAGCGACCATCCACAACATTAGCAGGTGCCAGTTGCAAAAGTCCCTACGACAACGGTACAAAGATTAGATTAGTATCTACTGAATTAGTGCGCAGGGGAATGCATGCATATGAATGCATCAAAATTATTCACACATACAAGAATTCACACACGCATGAACCTTTATGATAAAATTGTTTGCTAAGGTAACTTGCTCTTTCAGGAAATACCTTATAAAATAATCCAAGTGCAGTTTTCCTTCTGTATTCTACAGAAGGTTCTGGAGGATTTTCAACTACCACCAACTCTTTCTCCAATTTCTGTAGTGCTGATTTCAAAGTCTCATTGGTGAATAATTTTTTCCCGATTAAAAACTCTTCTGTGACTGTGGCTCGAACAAAAGACGGTGAAAGAGCGCCGAATACAATCCTTGCGGTGTGCACTACATTGCTGGTTGCAGATTTCATTTTATAGAGAAACCCTGCATTTATCAGTGCATGAGCACTTTGTGAGCGGGGCATAACCTGAAATAGTATTATTTTTATCGCAAAACCATAATTATTGTTTAATAATAAAAGTTATTTGTGCTGTCTTATTTTCGTTTCTTCACAGTTATTTTCATTGAGTTTTGTCTCAAGTGATTTCACAAAAAAAATATATCGAAATGTTTGCTCACCTTAAAAGTAACCAATCGACATTCCCTGCCTAAAGGAGGTAAGATTATGTTTAAAATCACTCGGCCTTTCATATTCATCTTCACAAACTCTTGCATCGTCAATGTCTTATTTGTCAAGCGATCTATTTCTAAAAGAACAAAATCATTATGCGTACTACATACGGTCAAATTGATCACCACACAAAACTCATGGGTTTTTATATTTACGTATGGTAACTTGAGCACCAACTGTCTCTAGAAGCAGGAAAACATCTGATGAGAACGAATTGTTTTGATTCTTCAGCATGAGGTTTCCAGCTATGGAGGCCACCTACAAAATAATACGTTTTAGGAGTACATTGCGCAACTTTACTAATGAAGCGGTGAAGGGTGAGCAATGTGGGGGGGTTTCAATTGAATTTGAAATTAAAAAAAAAATCTGTTCCTTTTTACATAGTTAAAATGAATGGCTTTGGTTTGTTGTAGATGATAAATAAGTGCCTTTTGTTTTGGTTTATTAAAAAGGGATAACTTACATTTCTGACCGGAATATGTGCCACTTTTAATATGTGAGCGTGAATTTTATCCAAATAACCAAAGAATTCGCTCTTAGCAACCGTTTTCAGTATCTCTAAAAACTCAGTGAGTGTTGTTCCAGCTTTTATTATTAGATTCTGATCTAAAACGTAGCCTTTCAGTTCTTGGACTCCACTTATATCAATAAGAAGGCGTGGATACTCATCAATTGGAAAGACACCTGAAAATGTTAAGGCATTGAAATTGGATTTTTTATTTTTTAAATACTCATAACATAGTTGCGCAAAATATGCGATATTGGAATCTGTAAGTTTACTAACCTTTTCCCGTATTACCATGAATAAGCATATAGGAACTATCGCCTTCTCTGTCCAAAATCTTGAAGATGTCTCTTACTTCTTGTACTCGGCCCCAAAGTCTGCCATCTTTCAATTTAATTTCAATAATATCTTCTTTATCCACAAAGCACCACTCACTCTCCTCACAGTTACTCTTATCACACTCTTCGCCAGTCTTCTTGCAGATGTGAAGATCTTCAATATCAGGGAGAGTTATTTGTCTCGGAGCATCTTTGGCAAATTTCTTGAAAGCGTCAAGGATCGGTCTGTATCCAGTGCAGCGGCAGATGTTGCTGCCAAGCGATTTTTCTACTTCTAGCATTGTGATATTCGGATTTGTTTGGACGAGACTACAGAACGTAATGATGTTTGAATAACATACAACTTATTATTTATGTACAAAATCATAGAAATTTGAAGTAAGGTTATTCTCTATTTGGTTTACCTGTACATAGACATGACCAAGCCAGGTGAGCAGTACCCACACTGGGAGCCGTGGTCTTCCGCCAGGGTCGTCTGCAGCGCGTGGTAGCCTTTCTTCCTGTTCCCCAACTCTTCGATAGTTGTTATCTCCAAACCATGGCATGACACTACGGGCATCATGCACTAAAGAACGTAATTTTATAGATCAAAAGATTTTTTTTAGGAATAGTTACATTTAAATTAATATCCAAAGATTTTGATATCCTTTAATGAGCACTGTGCTCTCTTAAACTTACCGAGTTGACGCTGTAGGATGGTATATCACCGCGCCGCACGCTGAGCACGCACGCGCCGCAGCCAGCCTCGCGACACATGTACTTGGTGCCCTTCAGCCCGATCTCGTCGCGGACGTAGTCCAGGAGTGTCACGTCCGAGCTCACCTCGCATCCCACTGCACAAGATATCAGTTATAATTTAATTGGATGTCGCAAAAAATCTAAAAAAAATCAACGTCTAACTGTCAGCCCATTTCGTTTGAGGCATCAAAAAAACAACTTGCCCCTAAATTCATGTTTGACTAAAAAAATAATTACCTGAATATGGAACACCGTTTACTTTAAACTGAACTCGGTTCATCGTAGACAAGCAATTAACTCGCTGACAGTTAATTAAAGGAAAATTGATCGAATAATGCATATAATTGTATGGAGTACCAACATAATCGTATCTATTTAACTAGAAAAAGTACAGGAATAATTTAAGTCAGTAAGTACTAATAAAATTTGCATACAGTCTACATTTACTATCACTAACAGATCGCAATTTCTATTACGCAGAAAGTACCTATTGAAGACAACAAACTCGTTTTTATATCTATGAACCTAACTACTATGCTGTAAGATAGGACTACCTACATGGTGATTACATTGAAGGTGTGAAAGAGATAGACTACGCTATGTAGCGTGCTGTCACACTTCCACAACTACAATTATAGTACTGTTAGAGCGGCAGGGTCTCGACCAACTTAACAAACGGCATCTAATAGTCCCTCACTAGCTGGCGGCTTAATGAAATGTCATATTAAAATATTCAAACATTTACGATAAATAATTCCTCAAAACATCGAAAATTCAAATTTACTTTAAACGTTCTTTTGTTTTGCGACAATTGAATTGAAAAGAAATCAATCAAGATAATTTTTCGTAATGGGTAATTAAATAGTATAGATAACAAAAATTTAGACATTTATTCGTGACATAAATGCGATATACACTGAGTTCAAATAGTCTTCTTGATGCGTCATCGTCGTGCCAAGCGGTGTACTTGCGGTGTGTTACCTATGGCACGGTGGTGTAAGTTCAGTCAATAGATGCTTCCTCTTCCGAGGGAGTAGAGTTCAGTTCAAAGTAAAGGAAACTTCCAACAAAGGTGTATTTTGCTAAGGTCGATGTTCAAAGATCGTCTGAATATTTTTATCTATGCATCTAATGATGGGACGCCAGTGCAATAGATATTTTAATTTGCTGCATTAATTCTATTCAATTTACTTATCATCACCTCTTTAGTCACGTGGGACCCTTAAATTATAAATCAAATTATAAGGTTTTATATCAATTAGGTCCATACACTTGCAAAGCGACCCATTGATGTCTGCTAGTTACGCTGTTAGAGTGTAGAGTAGAGTAGTTATAGTGAAAAACTGGCAACAAACTCGATAAAACACAAGGTTAACTATGAATAACTCATACAGGATATACCATGTAGGTACTATGTCGAAGTTATTTTCTTCAAATAAAATAAATCGTTTTGATTACAGTTTTTTTTAAATTATTATTTATTAATAAAGTAATTTCTCTTAAATTCTAATAAAACTTAAAATCAGCAACGTTAGTCGATGTGAGGAGGCATCTTCTTTCAACGGTGTATGGTCCATCTGCGGAAAGAGATCACGTTGTAAAATAAAACGAATGTATGCTATGATCAACGTAATTAACAATATTAGAATCCCGGATCCAGCGAACTTATTTTTGTCTTTTTGTGAATCTAAACGAAACATAGATAACAAAAAAAAAACTTTCAGTCTTGTCATCAAGCTGTGTAGAAAGAGTTCAGTGATAACACACACGAACAGTTAAATTTATAATAGATAGGTAAAAAGTTTGTAACAATTAAAAAGTGTAGCCTCGGAATATGTTTAAAGAACAAAATAAGTTATCAAATAGTCGTGAGTTTATTACTATTATTTTCAATATATTTTTTTTATATTATTTTTAAACGGAGTTCTAAAAATATTTTGGTGAATGATTTATTTATACCTTCTGGGAACCATTGCTTTGTAGGGATCCCCGACTCCTGCCTGGCAGCGACTATAGCTGCTCGTATTGCGAAGGCTATGACGATCGACATACATATCGGTGGTTCACCAATACCTAGTATGTGATAATATAAGAAACACATTAGAAGAAACAAAATATTAACTAACAGAGCAAAAAATGGGTTCAAAATTTAAGAAATACGAACGTTTACCTGACTGAATTTAATGTAGAAAGAAGAAAGATTATGAGTTTCAATAACTTTGAAATAATTTAAACATATACGCGTTACCACAAATAAGTATGACAGTAATTAGAAGATATTTTTTTAACCACTCAAACCGCCAACTTAAGAAGAACTAAGTGATTGAAGTTGAAACAATGACTATAATGAGATTTAATACTTACATTATAGGGAAACTATTATAAGAATATTACACACAAAAAAAATACGCGCGAAAAACATTCCCCTTTCCTTTACAGTCGGATAGAAAAGAAAGTTATGCGCTAATAATATCTACTTTTTAAAATTATTTCGAAGTGGTTGTTCTTAAGGTCCACCATAAATTTTCAAAGCCCCACACAATTGGAAAGATATAGTAAACACAACCAACAACAATGCAACGAAAGATTAAAATAATATTCAAAATGAACAACATAAATTTTAAGGGAATAATAGGATCATAATGGAGACCAATGATAAGAGTTTCCCAAGGAAATAAATTACAACGTTCCTTGTAGACAATGGCCACCAATTACCATGAATATACAATGTGATGTTATCCCTCAAAATGCTGTGTATTGGCCGAAGTAGCGATAATTATGAAGTCAGAAATTGCCCAATCGTTATTTATTGACTACCGCAGCAACTAAGGCTTTTGATTTATAAATCGACTACGAGGGTATTAAGTTTAGTTCGGCATATATTATGACTAGTTTGTCTTCGCAGCCTCGCCTGCCTAGATGTAGGTTATAGATGTAAAAGCACTTCCATTGAAAAACCGAAGTCTTTACCCTTCTAAACTTTCATGAAAATCGGTTCAAGCGTTAAAGCGTGAAGAGGTAACAAACATATTAAACATACATATATACAAACCCACTCAGATAATTTCAAACACCGGGAAATCATATAATTTATACTGCTTACACTTTGATCCAAAAAGGAGATCCTCAGAGTAGGAATTCTTCCTGAAATAGACCCTCCAATCTTGCGGAATATCCCTGGCTAGCGGCACGTTGTAGTTCCATGTTCTATCAGTGAGGAGTTCTCCAGTTTTTGAGTAGACTAGATTCTCGCACGTCCAATAACCCATACCCATAATAAATGCTCCTTCTACCTGTTTAAAAAATAATAGTTTCTATCAATTCCGCAATATAATCATTAATAAGGACCCTTAGATATTGTTGAATTAAATCGTTATTTTACAACATCTAAATTCACTCACCTGGCCTACATCAATCTCTGGACTGATACTCAAACCTACATCTTCACAAAGGTCAACCCTCAAAACTTCCATTTCTCCAGTTAACACATCAATTTCTACTTCAGCGAGAGTAACGCCATAAGCAGTATGAGTGTATTGTTCCGTCACCTTCGTAAAACCAGTAGTTTGTAAATCCACGTTATTATTATACGCCTCAGTTATCAGTTCTTTCCAAGTAGGATTATCCATCTGATCTCTTACAGGTTGAAGTCTTGCTAAGAGTTCCTCACAAGCTCGTCTCACACCAACTATAATATTCTGATTCAGAATACTACCGCCCGAGTAGTTGCAGTTAGGGCCAATCATTGTATTATTCTCTTTAATTTTAATCTTTTCCACAGGAATGTTTAGTAAATAAGCTGCTACCTGTACAGCCTTGGTATTTATACCTTGGCCCATTTCGATTCCTCCGTGAGTAATGACAACTGTGCCGTCACCTCGGTAGACAGACAGACTAATGTACATATTCAAACCACCAAAAGGAGTCCACCTGAGGAATGCAAATCTCAAGCCACGTTTTTTCCATCTGTTCTCAGAGTTAAATTTTGTTACCAAGTCTTTCCGATTCGTGTAATCAGATTTTATGACAATATTGTCAAGCATTTCTTTAAGGGAGCTAGCGTGCTCTGGGTCTAAGTTAGCAAGCCTCACGTCTAGATGGTCTAATTCCATCTGATATGCAATTTGTTCCATGACCATCTCTGCCATCGCTATGTTTTCAAAAGTACCTGCGTTAAATCAATAATACATAGCTAAAGAAAAAAAAATGTTTTTTGTATGTATGAGTCAATTATAATTACTTTTAGGTTACCTGGAGCTCGTGCCCAAGTATTTTTTGCAGTATCAGTCGTAGAGCTGAAAGTCCTAAAGTTCCATCGGGATTTCTCATAGGCGTTATTGTAAACTCCCAAACCTAGTAGGTTAAACTGCTCATTAATCTTGTACCCGTGATCTTCATAGTTATCCAAATTCAAGTATTGAATTTTGCCGAAACAGTCAACTCCAGCCTGAAAAAAAATCACGTATAAATATCATATGTTACGTGCAATGATGTCAAGCTGTGCTTTCAAAATGTATCGTATGTAGAAGAATAGCAAAACTGTGAAAATGTGAATATTTTTATTTATTAACAAACACATTCCTCGCTACGCCCAGACATCTCTGGTAGAAACGCAGCCTTAATATACTCTTTATTTTAGTTAACATTAAAATGATCTTACCTCAAACTCTGAAAAGCATGGCAACCGTTTACCTACAGCCCGCATGTTGGTGGTTAAAGACTGTATAAACCTGCAAGGCCTGTTGAGCTTTTTCGCCACTAAGGCGGCAGCTACAGATCCTTGAATTATGCGCGTTACTTTGATGCCAAAAGAGCCTCCGACTCGACGCGTATGTACGTCAATCCTAGTATAAGAAAAATGTGTAGTTATATAACTTGTAACGGTTCAAAATCAGTGGAACAAAAATGACAATTAAAATCTCACCGATTCTGTTCCATTTCCAAAGCCTTAGAGATCATTATTTGAACACCTTCTATCCAATGTGATGAGGTATGTACGTCTAGCCCTTGTTCAGAGGGTTTAATGACTGTAGTTAATGTTTCAATAGAGAAATGGTACTGTCCATAAATAGAATTGGCACCCTTCACAACGCTTGCAACGTTTCCTCCTCTATCGGTTGCATTCATTTCAGAAAATAGTACTGTTTTATCAGGGTTATCTTTATTCCTTTTTACATCCATGATAGGCTCTTTTACATTCTCATAAATGGCTTCGACCAATTTTGCAGCTCGGTCAGCAATAGCTCGAGTCTCAGCCACAACTGCTCCTATGGGTTGGTTAAAGTATTGCACGTGACCACTGCAAAACACTTCTTCGTCTGAAGAAAATATGATATTCAGTGGTAAAATGAATGCGTTTACTCCTGGAATATCTTTAGCGGAATAAAACGCAATGACGCCTGGGTATGCCTGAAAATAAAATTTCGAATTCACCTTATTAGGCAAAAACTCTTGTTATGATAAAAGTCAACAGTTGTCATTACCAGAGCCTTGCTTGCATCAATAGACACTATGTCACCGACAGCTACAGTACTAAGAGCAAGGGCGCAAAATACTTCGTTGGGATACTGTGGAAGATCTTCAACATAGAAAGCTTCTCCAGACGTTTTAAGCTGTTAAATTAAGCCAAAAATATATTTTTAGTCGAATTTAATTTTGTCAGGCCATTCAATTGTTACATTTGCTACTTATTATAGTTACCAAAGCATCGACTTGCATTATTGGCTGGTTAATGGGCCACATTTTTTGATCGGTTTCAAACATTTGGACAGCTCTGGACACAGGCCGTGTTTCATGGAGATTAATTGCTCCAGAGCGATAGCGAGCATTAAGGATATTGGTTGGAGCCAGCTGAAGCAGTCCCTGAAATAACAAGCAATATAAATAAACTACTAACAAACAACTTCAAAATATTTAAAATCACCCAGATTTCTGATAAGCATTTCTGTATCATTCAAATATTTGTCTATGTGAAAGTCTATATACATAATTCTAAGGTCAATTATCAGAAACTTTTAAGTACTTTGTAAAACAATCCGAGAGCAACTTTCTTCCTGTACTCCACTGAAGCTTCTGGTGGATTTTCAATTACAATTAGTTCTTTCTCCAAAATATTAAGTGCAGAACCTAAAGTTTGATTTGTAAACAATTTCTTCCCGATTAGGAACTTCTCCGTTTCAGAAGCGCGAACAAAAGATGGTGAGAGAGTTCCAAAAACAATTCTTGCGTTCTTGACTATGTTGTCAGAAGTAATTTTGTATAAAACTCCGGCGTTTATTAATGAATGTGCGCTTTGGGAGCGAGGCATTACCTGAAACAGATAGAGGTTCTTTATTTCACATCATTTCTTTTTTATTTTCATTTAGTTAAGAATAAGTAAACTCACCTTTAACGTTACTAATTTATGATCATTAGTTAGTGGTGGTAACATTATATTCAAAATAACTCGACCCCTCATATTTGTCTTCATAAACTGCTGCATTGTCAAAGTCCTCTTAATCAAGGAGCTTATTTCTAAAAGTTAAGAATTGCTCTATAAACCCGTAACATGTTTTTTAAACTGAAATATTATTAAACTTACGTATGGTAACTTGAGCCCCCACTGTTTCCAAAAGCAGAAAAATATCTGAGGAGAACCAGTTGTTTTTGTTCTTTAACATGAGGTTGCCAGCGATGGACGCCACCTAAAAAATATATTAAAAAAAAGATAACATTATTAAAATTTAACGATGCTCTTCCAAAAAAATTAGCAATATTTTTTTATTTGACGATAGTCACATTGATTTTAAAGGGCGAAAATATGTGTAGGTATCTACGGTTGTTACCTTATTACGCTTGAACGGATTCGTTATAAAATTTAGTATAAGGTCTATATATCTAACTCATAAAAAACACACGCTTGCCAGTCTTAGTTAGATTTTTTTACCTAACTTATCAACGTTAAGCCCAAACCTCTGGAGTTTGAATCTTGAATCCCATCATCACTATTAGTATCATGTTTAAAAGGCCTTGCGTTGCTACCAGATACTAGTACGTGTACATCATAAATTTTAAACCTACTTACATTTCTGACAGGGACATGTGCAACTTCCAGGATATGATCGTAGAATTTCTGCAAATACCTAAAGTTTTCTCTATCAGCAGACTTTTTTAATATCTCTAGAAACTCAGTTAGTGTTGTTCCAGCATTCACTATGAGATTCTTATCTAGAACGTAGCCTTTCAGATCTTTCACACCACTTATATCAATAAGGACTCGAGGATACTCATCTATTGGATAAACACCTTGAACATGGAAAAAAATATTGTATAAAGTTTCAAGACAAGTTATACATTTATGATTTTACTGTAGACCCCTTTTACCTTTTCCCGTATTACCGCTCATAAGCATGTAGGAATCCTTGCCTTCTTTTTGTAATATCTTAAAAATGTCCTTTACTTCTAGCACTCGGACCCAAAGTCTCCCATCTTTTAATTTAATTTCAATAATATCTTCTTTATCCACAAAGCACCACTCACTCTCCTCACAGTTACTCTTATCACACTCTTTGCCAGTCTTCTTGCAGATGTGAAGATCTTCAATGTCAGGAAGAGTTATTTGTTTCGGAGCATCTTTGGCAAACTTTCTGAAGGCTTCTAGGATCGGTCTGAATCCGGTGCAGCGACAGACGTTACTGCCGAGTGATTTCTCAATCTCTAGCATTGTGATATTTGGGTTTGTTTTGACGAGACTGCAAACAAAAAGAACGAATTTTTGTTTTTTATTATTCACAGGTGCCATCGAGGTCAGTCATTTGTGATTATGGTTAGTTTACCTGAACATAGACATGACCAAACCAGGTGAGCAGTACCCACACTGCGAACCGTGGTCTTCTGCCAGGGTCTTCTGCAGCGGGTGGTAGCCTTTCTTTCTGTTTCCCAACCCTTCAATAGTGGTGATCTCCAAGCCATGGCATGATGTCACGGGCATCATGCACTTAAAAATTATATAAAAATTTCATTACTTTCTATAATGTATAGCGAAACGATATTTTTTTTTAATAAATTTACGTATTAAAGAAGAGAAACTGTTTTGGGCTTTATTTACATTATTATATATGAAAAGGTACGTAAGCGCAATAAAAACACGTTTGGGTTGGTAAGCTATAGTTAAAAAAATCCACCAATACCAGAGCAGAGAGCAGGCTAGTTTTATTACCATGATTGCAGAATTAGACTGTCAATCAGGGAACGGAATTATTCTTACCGAGTTTACTCCGTAGGACGGTGTGTCACCGCGCCGCACGCTGAGCACGCACGCGCCGCAGCCAGCCTCGCGACACATGTACTTGGTGCCCTTCAGCCCGATCTTGTCGCGGACGTAGTCCAGCAACGTCACGTCCGAGCTCACCTCGCATCCCACTACACATATTGAATGAATTACTTGAAAATACTATTTCCACACTCACACAAAAAAATATCGATCGGAGTAAAACTATGACAAATAGGCTTATCCAATAATGACTGCGCGGGATAGCCAAGTGGTATAAGTCACCGCACTGATCCCATTGGCGCGACACGTCAAATTTTCCACTTGAACAGTCACTTATGTGATACCTGGTCTGGGTCAGGTCTCCTTTGATTTGCGAAATAATGAAAAAATATATTTCTTCAGGTAATTATTAAATTTATTTCATTTTGGTATTTACCTGAATGTTCGACGCCGTTGACTTTAAACCGAACACGCTCCGTTGTGGAAGATCGCTCCATGATAAGTTACTTAATACCAACTTTTATGACGATAGGCGCTTGAAGCAGCCTTCCGTAAGTCATGGAACTCTCTTAACTAAATAAAGAAAACTATTCATTTATATCGACCGGCTATAAAAACGGTTTTAAATAATCTTGCGTTTCCTTAATTAAATTACACCAATTTATTATTTGAAACTATTTGTTGCTTGCGAATTTGACTAATAGTTTATACAGATATTTTTTTTTCGATATTTTTTTCTAAAACAAAATTAAAATCAAATTTTTCGCTGGTGTTTTATCCCACATTTTTAAATGTAAATTGAAGATTACACTGGGTGCTAGAAAAATGTATTAAAAACTACTCCGACATATGTATATTCTGCAACAGAATGGCTAACCAAAACAATTTATTATTTGTTATTCATGATACTTCATAGAATAGTAATATGTGGGTTAAATGTTTTTTTTTTTTGTAAACGGAATTTATATAAAAGTCTAAAAATCTTTGGTTTCGCATACTGTGTCGATCAGGCAGCAAGTATTCTTGTAAATAGTTTTTATTAATAATTCACTTTTTACGATTTTATTGTATGTATATGTATGATCCTTGATAATAGGTAAACTAGTTTGTAGGCGGACGTAATAGCACTCAAACATACACAAATAACCTACGGCACTATTGCGTCAATTTAAAATGGATAAGTGTGTATAATTACGAATAGTTTAATTGATTAAATAATCATATATTAAGATTATTTACTGACTACCTAATTAAAATGTCATTTAAAAAAGTCTAATAAAATATTTTAGATTTTTTTTTGGTGTGGCACTAACTGGACATTTGCGGATGACTAAGTTTTTGACTCTAAGGGGACTGCAACGTCTCTTATGGCGACCTCATATTTTTTCGCTTTCCTCAAATAATGTTTTTCACCACCTGAATGAAGTTATTATATCACTGAATAAAATAAATAGATTTAAAATATCGAAATACCCACGTTGGTAAATGTGTCTTCATTAAAATTTTATCAAAATCGGGTCAGCCATTTTATAATTGTGGCTTACATTGTCATCGGGGTTGAAGCTACCCTGAAAATTTCAGCCTGCAAGCTTGTTGGGAAGTGTCTCAAAATTGAGTTGCAGAATCCAACCGGAACGATAAACAAGAAAAGTGAGTGTGTAAAAAGACGTGGGTAAATGAAGAGCAGGACTTCAGGAAAAGACAGATACGAAAACCTTTTAGAAAGTAAAAGAGATTGCAGAGGAGCAAGAGTCATGAAAAAGCTACACCGATAAGTGAACAGCACTTAAATTTGATGAAAGAACAATAACTGTCACCAAGTGCGGTGACAAAACACACCATCGCCAAGGCACCATCAGGCCGTTCATTGTAAACGGATTACCATAATCAAAATATCATCCAATCTGAAAACCAATACACGCAAATATAAAAAAATGTCTTTATCATTTGATGAATTGGATTTTGCAAAGGATCTGTCCAAAGAATTTATTTGATTTTCATTTCCATTGGAAGAACAGCGAAATGAGTCGATGGTTAGTCGAGGCACGTACGACCGACATCGCTGGGGACTACGACAAATTAATACTCCCATGTTATATACTTTCAGAGGTGTAGGCAGTTCGGGCATTGCTGATGATTTATTGCCTCAAATATATGGCAAAATATGTTATACTAGCTGTTGCCCGCGACTTCGTCAACGTGGGTAGAAGATTTAAGTTATGATTTATACCTGCCCTGTTTTTTTCACATTTTCCATTGTATCTTCGCTCCTGTTAGTCGTAGCGTAATGGTTTATAGCCTTCCTCGATAAATGGTTTATTCAACACAAAAAGAATTTTTCTATTTGGACCAGTAGTTCCTGAGATTAGCGCGTTCAAACAAACAAACAAACAAACTCTTCAGCTTTATATATTAGTATATAGAGTATAGATATAGATTTTAATGTCTTTAGAAGGACTTGAATTTTTATTTTAGAATATTTTATTTTATAATCAATTATGTGTAAATTTCATCGGTCCAGCTAATAGCTATTACGATTCCTGAAATAACACCTGATGACGGATGGACAATTATTGACGGATGGATTTTTACCTTTTTATGTTTTTACCTTTAGGGTATCAAACCCTAAAAAGTTACAAGTAACTTATAGAAGTACCACAGACTGTCACTGTTGAAATATTGTTTGTAAACAACGACAGCAGTAGTGACACTATTAGTGTTGCTAAACAGCTGTTGGCTAGTTTCCATGTAAATGTCGTAAGTTGGGTAGTGTCGGAGTGTCACTAAAAGTGCCGGGTCACTGGGACAACACATTTACTTTGAAGGATCTTTTATGTTTAACGTGTGTTAGGGTCGCTTGTGCTTTATGTGAAATGGATATGGCATGTTACGGGATTCTGTTTTGTGAATGTTAGATCTTGACTGAGTGTACTATTTTTGTTAAATCATTAATTATGTATCAAATAAACTAGTCAAATTGGAGTCGTACGTGCCATACTGCGCAAACTTCAATGTCTCTTTTCAACTATGTAGCTGACACGATTTATGAGATATATGGTGACTAACATGACACTGACATATTTTCTACATCATTTTTATGGACACTTTGTAAGTAATTTATAAAGCTTACCTACTTATTTGTAATCTAGCATTTCTAAGGTAAGTATTATTTGGAAAATAAAGCTTGTTTTGCAGTTAGATTGAAAGAAGTCTGATTTTTATCTCTGATCTCTGATCTCTCTTCGAATTCCCCTGCCGTACCAAATACTGGTCTTAGTATCATCGTGTAATCAAGTGATCGCGTAAAACAAATGCGGGCGTCACAAACTTTTATGTGTCACGTATTTGGCGGTGAGCTTTGACTACCTTTTTGTGGATAAAAGTAAAACTTTACTCGCGTTTACACTCGAATACCACGCGACTATAGCACTTACAATGGCGTAATAAAAGCTATTTTACTGTAAAAGCCACTTAGGCGATACTTGCAACTGAATTAGGACTTTGTTTTTAGAGTAGTAAGGTTGATTATAGTTGTTTAACACATTCTTAAGTAATGTTTGAAGTATTTTAATCCGCCGTGTTAGTTCTTACTTCGTTTTAATTCGGTAATCTGCTAAGATTTGATGATCGCACCTTTATTTCCTTTTATCTATAATCTCTTAATTATTTGATAGGCTCTCTTCCTTTTAATTAGAAACTGATAGTGTTCACTTAAAGTATTTGGTGCTTTAATTCTTCAACGCTTTTGTTTTTGAGTAGGATCGTTATATGGCTATTGAGTGCCACTTTTTTCAAGCAGCATCCGAATTTACCCACCCTTTGCTACTTTCCAAGTATCTTTGCTGTAAGATACAAAACGGCGCCAGAAGCACGCACTATGTTTGTTGGAGGTATAGTCAAAGTGTAAAACAGCTCTGAATAATATTTTTATAATAGGAAAAAAAAAACTTTTCTGCTATAGTTGGTGACACAAGTCATAATATGCAATTAAAAAATCTGTAAAAATACAATCGACATATTTATCCTGTTAGGACAGGGTGAGAACAAGGATTGACAATTATTAGTATTTACTCGCAAGTATCATACTTCTCCGTAACGGCATGACCGATCTTTATAATGGTTCAAAAAACAGCTACTACTTTTCGTACTCCTAAATAAAAACATTTTTTGTGGTATTCCCATATTAAGGTTTTATAAAAAATATCTGGAAATAGATCTGAAAAATAAACAACGTTTGGCTCAACTAGTAAAGTTATTACAGACTTGTGAGTACTAAAAAGAGAAGCACGGTAGCCTCTAACTATAATTTGCCTATTTTCTAACTAGATGTTGTTTAAAATATTTGAGATTTCCCGTTAATTCAGTAGCTATTAGCCGTCTAGCGTGGTCGCTGCATACCTTCAGCGGACGCTAGTCTCAACCAATATTTCAGCTATTCTCCCGTTATTTAACCTAATAGCAAGTCGTTAGCTAAATTATTCCGAGATTCTGGCAGCGAAAATACTTGGATAGGATTTAAAAAAATAATAGGTATAATAGCATTATCCCGATCGTAATCCGTACAGAGTAAGCTTATAGTCAACAAATACCGTTTGATACATACATAGAGAGTTGCTATAGATAAATTAATACCTTCCACGTGTAGAAATGTTTTATTTTTTGACCCTAAATTCTCATTACCTGGTCAAAATTTGTTTGACTAAATTTTCTGCTTATGGGACATGATGGATGCTTGTTGAGCGGAAATTTTATTCTTTTCTACAGTTAATTCCTTACTGACACGAACCTTTCACACTTTAGACTATACTTCAAAAGAAGATAGTACCTACAATCTTCCAACCTCATTAGCTTTAGCCGGAGCTGAATAAATATGAGAAGCGAGATCACTTAGCCCGCTCCCACCAGCGACGGGTTAGCGAAGACGGTTCATAATTAAACGTACCTCAGCTTATGACCGACTCGATGCAACTGGTTTTAGGATATTGCTTTGTTGAGTATTTTTGGTGAACATTATGTAGTATACATACCTACGTTATAATAGATATCGATATTTTGCGTGGTTAAGTAGGCTTGTGTACTGTTTGAACTCTTAAAGCACGTTTTATTTCGATAAAGCTGACACTGTTGAAACTATACGTAAGGTGACCTATGTTGAAGCTCAGCAGCGTCTCGCTTTAATACAGGCAAAAAATCTGTTTACTTATGAATCGAGAATCGAGAACTCCTAAAATGGTCTTATGTTTCTATGTATGGATTTATATGCAAAACTCATTCAAAGTAATATGTCTTTTCTTAATAATTCTAAGACACTACTGAAAAACGGAGTTTAAAAACAATGTGAGGAAAACTAGATTTCAAATATTGGAATCTGAAATAATCAACCCGCAGTAAGCTAGCATCGTGAAAAAGACATAAACTCAAAATCCTCTAGAAAGAGCTACCGTCAGCTCACGTAAATACTTCGGTGCAAGCCTTGATCGACCTTTCCCATAAACATTGTTACAAAAATAACTTCAAACCCACATTACACATTCATAAAACTAAACTTATCTCCTCATTTCCCATACATCTGGCTCAGACCTGCAACCTGAACCCTCGTCCTGAATATTTATACGAAAGCTAAACAAATTCGGAATATTAATGCAATGGCCACTCTCAGCTCGCGGCTTCATTAGCATTACTGTCAAATACTTTGCATTCACTTTAGCAATACCCATGTTATATTAATGTTAGAAAGGGTAGCCGTGACTACAGCCCCGTGACTTACGGATAGGAGAAGCAATGAGGTTCTATTAGTGAAGAATTAATTGTCGAGGGGAACTGATGCTTCCGATATTAGAGGAATGGCACACAGAGATCTTCTTTCACGGAAATATAGATTTCGGGGGATCTTTTTAAGGAGACAGATTAAGGAAGATGTCCTGTTGGTAACTTAAGTGTTGAGTTGAGAGGTGTGAGATGTAGGTAGAGAACATTGTCCATTAGCTATATAGCTATACAACGAAGTGAAAAGTAACGAAAACTTTGTATATGATTAGGTATACAACAAAAAGAGAGTTACGAAAACTATACGACATAAAAGCATACCAAAACATACATCAGTAAAACTGCACGTATCACATGTTACCAACAAACTTAATTCACTTAAAGTGTTGCCATCAGGAAAGTTATTTCAGAAATGAAATAAATACATTTATCAAAGTTGTCGCCATAAAATGGTGCCGGCGTTTCGTGGATATTACCGAAGCTTATCTTTTGATTTATTGTGTTTTAAAGTTTATTTTGATTTCAACTTAATATCCCGCGAGATTTACTAAAAGATATGAACGTGGATAATAAAATGTCTTTATACGAAACTAAAGTATTCGAGGGGTCGTAATTAAAGATGAAATCTTCAAACCAAAATTCTGGTAGTTAAGGAACACATTACAAACTTCCAGTACCGCTGAGATTATTTCAAACTACCCTCGGTCTTCAAATAACACACATAATGAACTACCCTCTGAAACAGTTCTCTCATTACGCCATATTTTCTCTACATTACGTCACCGTTATTTTTACGACACGCCCCAACTGTGAATATTATTTGTATTAATTATAACTGCTAATTAAGTTTGTAGTTCAACCGGGTTTAATTATGACAGAATTGGTAAACTTTGTGTATGATTCGGAAATGGCATTGTTTTATAGCTCATTGCCTCATTCACGTGGATGTCAATAAACATCAGCTTTTATTTCTGGTATTTGGGTATCGTAAGTATTTTTGGGCAAAAATTCAGTTTTAATAAGAAAAAATACTTCTACCTAAGCAAAAGTAAACTAGATAACATTTTCACTGTTTTCTGTCTGAATGAATACATTAAAATTTGGTCTTGGACCACGGTTCGCATTAAAAAATAATAAGTAGAAACGCTTTTCTACTATTTACATGTCAATAACCTGTAAAAAGGTATTCATATGCAATAGTCACCTTTTTATAATAACAATATTGAAACAAAAAGTTTTAAATACATATGCGACATATTTGCTCAGCCGTCACATCCTCCAGATGTCGTTTCGCTTTTAACAGGTTTTGTCAATTCCAAAGTGACTCATAACTTTCCCACGGATTAAAATAAGAATTTAGAATTTCTTGGTTATAAAATAAACAATGATACCTTAGGAATAATGATATTATTGCTTAGCAAACAACAGAGAACAGATTGATTGATTTTGATTTGTGAAAACATTATTTAATGACAGAGTTCGAAAATTATAAAAAAAAATGTTTAAAAAATATTTTAAACATTTGGGTTAGAATACAGATGCATCAAAAACTTCAATATTAAATCGCTATCAGCACCATTTCCCTAAAATAACAACTTCTAAAACAGCAGATTTTCGGAACAAATTTTGTTCTCGTTAGTAAAAACTTAACTTTAGCTTCTGGAAACGAATGTTTTATCTAGGGGCAGCATAGCATAGCACAGCAGAGGCTCTTTACCTGCTAAATGCTATAAAGACCCGTTTTCCGGTCCTCGGCTATGTTAATTCGTCTTTGTGTCACACGTCAGCTGACGTCAGGTGCTGCAGAGGCATGCAGTTTAGTGAATTTATTCTACAGTTGAGTTAATTTGAGCCAATTGTGAAAGAAACTTGTTTTTTTATAGCGCTTTAAAATTACTCCTTTGTTCACATTACACAGTTATTTTAACGGGTCCTTTTCCTGTGGCTTTGCCTGTGTGTCGGTTAGTGCTAAGTAGACTACGACTATGTTAAGTTACTCTAGTTGTCAGAGTACAATATTTTATTATTTTACAAAATTTGATTTCAGATTTGAGCATAAAGAATTAATTAAAATTCATGCACACTTACAATTTTTGCATAATTATTTATTTATCCTGAACATAAAAAAATACAAGCATACTATTTTCATAATAAATATCTACCTGCAGCCCTGCAAAGGGACAAGCACAATTACGTCATTCAAATCTTTTTGTCATCAAATTTAAAACACCTTAGCATTTAAAGCGAAGCCTAATTATCCACGTTGAAAACACAGGTTCCCGTAACGTATACTACGTGCACAGAATGTCCCTGTGCTTCAAAAATGCAGAACACAATCTGCATAACAGATCAGCCCCTGTACCAAGATCCCTGAAATTTAAACAATCGCTATTCCCGGACGAAGAAGCGAGACGGCACTATACAGTAATATAGCGGCATCTCGCTTCTTAAAATGGTTTAAGTCTTACTTTGAAAGTTCGGAGTGAGCTTTCAGATCAGTTTTGCTTTGTTACCGTCATTTTTGTAGGCTAATTGCCCGGTTCAAGTTGGTAATGCTATTAACTGTTAAACACATGAGCGAGCAGCTTTAAATGAAGTCTTTGTTTTAGTGAATATGGGTATATGAGATAATTTAATGTGATCGCGGTGGATATATGGCGAGAATGTTTTATAGATAGATAGTTTCTAATTTATTTTATAGGGGTTACCCTAAAACTACGGTATGAAATTTATTGCTGAGGTTGTTTATCTCCGTGTGTCCATCCGTTTGTCAAAAGCTGGTATCGCTTAAACCATAGGCATGGCAAAAAACTGTGTATATAGACAATTACAATTTTCACGATATAAGTATTTCTGTCACCGCTTTAAAACAAGATCGGGGTTAAGCAAGGGTTGGTACAGTTATTAATTTAAAATATGTTGTGTTGCGCCTCGCCAATTCTAATTTTTTTTTAAGTTATAAAATTAACGACTATTTGAAGTGAATATTTTTCTACGGATAACTACAGTATAAATAGTTATTTACATAGATAACGTGTCTGCTATACATATCTATGAAGTAAGCTATAAATAGTTGATTGCAATTAGTATTTCCTTTCATTAGAGTTCATAGCACTGAATTGCACAAATTAACAGTAATGTTAGGATGTACTTACTTTAGTAAAAAATAAAAAAGTTTTTTTTTTTATGTGCCGAGATTTGAACTTACGACACTTTCGATTGCAGTACAACGGTATTAGATATTCTGGACTAGAATTGTTATTCTCTGTAACCACAACAGAAAGTTTCTCAAAGACCTACAAATAATAAAAAATGCAGGAGTCACCGGCATTAACTCTGCTTTCTACACCACTTATGTGTTTAAAGTATAAATAAAACACAAGCAAGGTTTTTTAAGTGTCCACTTCACGGATATATTGATCGTCGTGGATTAACAGTGTTGGATGAGCGATCCTTCTTTCTTTACATGTCAAGAACTCTCCGCGCCCAGAGAGCACGCTACATCGATTTATCAAACAGTCGAGACCTTTTATATTGTCAGGAAACTAATGGAAGTCTACAACATGTTCTATTAGTTGGATTTGTATTTATTTAGCACTGATTTGAAGTTAATCCTATATTAAGTAAGCCAGGATGCAAAAAAAAAATTGACCTGGCTGTCTCTTCCATCATAGCTATCGAACAGATTAAGCGATTCAAATTCAGTATGTGAAGCTATAAAGGTGAATGATTTGCGAGTGTTCACAGACATGTTTAATAGAAATCGGTTGCCATTCTGCCAGATGATTTGTCATGTGGATTATTGCCAAGGATTATAACACTTTTAATTTTATATTGTTTTAATCAGGGACCGGACAACCCCACTTTAGAGTTAAGCCGTATGACAGGGTAACCCGTACACGGGGTAACTCATATCGCAGTGTTACCTTTTGTTCGAGTTACATCCTCGAAACCCAGCGAAATGGTTAACACCTTCATTATGGTAACCACGTGAAGGGGTTAACCCCTTCAATAACTTAACCCTTTGAAGTGGTTACCTTCACGAACGGCTTTTATTCGTGTTACCCTGAATTACCCACTAAACTTGAGCTGCATACTTGCACCCTAGCGGCCCCTCATTGCTTTACTAAGACTACAGCTGATTTTCTTCTATCGCCGACGCGTCGCGCCTCTCGGACAAACTACCTACGCGCGAAACGTCATATAGGTAACTAGCTGTTGCCCGCGACTTCGTCCGCGTGGTTAGAAGATATAAGTTAGGAATTTTTGAACGAAAGCCCTCGAAGATTAATATTTTTCCTCGTATTTGCCACATTTTCCATTAAGTCTTCGCTCCTATTAGTTGCAGCGTAATTTTATATACCTAGCCTAAAACCTTCCTCGATTATTGGTCTATTGAACACAAAATGAGATCAAATTTTTTAGATGAAATTATTTATAATAATTTAAAAAAAAATCGAATACAAGTTTTTTTTCATTTTTTGCATTTTCTGAGAAGATTTGACGGGTGAATTTTCGATTGAAAATTAGAGTGTTTTTTATATTAATTCAAAATAAGGTGAAAAAATAAATATTTTTAATTAAATAAATTACAGCGTATTTGGGACACAAAAAAGTAAGTTTTCACCAAATTTCGTTACAAAAATAATTTTTTGTAAAAGATAAAAATAAAAAACCACAATCTTGGTTTTTTAGATTTTTCACATAAATTTTGAGGTTATGTGAAAAAAATGTAAACACAAAAGTTTTAGATCTTTTTCTTTTAGAACTTTGCCATTTGACTTTTTTCGATACGAATTTTAGTTTTGCCGGAAATTGATAAAAAACCGTTTTTTACTCTTCAAACGTCACTCCCACCCCCTTCCCGACCTCAGATCACCCGTAAATTATTTTTCCTTTCATTTTTATAATATTCCCCTCCTTTTCTAATGGGTTTCATCCTACTATTTTTTAATTTGGTTTTAAAAATTATCGACCCTGGTCTACAAGTATAGACACGAAAAATATATATCACAACGTTTGGAAAGTGCGACAAGCAAAATTAAACTGTAAGATCATATCTACAATGATTTTTATTCCATGTTTACAAGTCGCTCGGTAAATGCAACAATGGCGCCGCTGGGCGGTAAGATGTCACGTGCGCTCGTGGTTATACTATTTTCAAACTAATGTCTATGGTAAAGAGTGCATATTGCATTGTCTTAGGTTGGAGTGGGCTACCCTGTTACAGTGTTACAGGGTAGTAAAGGGTAACCTGTTCAGAACAGGGTTCCAGTAATCCGTTCGAAGGTGTAACATATGTCATAGGGTTTTTTCTTGAAGCGCTTAAAAAAACCCCTTCAAAAACCCTTTCAATGAGTATCCGGCCGGTCCCTGGTTTTAATATAACCTAACTTGATTCAGAAAAATAATACATTCATTACGTATCTTTTGAAACAAAAAGTAGTTCGAACTGAAACGTTTCATAACTTGGACCATATAACAGGCATCCATTCGAAATATCATAACGGGCACATCCAGGTGTTCCAACCAGGGACCGGACAACCCCACTTTAGAGTTAAGCCGTTTGACAGGGTAACCCGTACACGGGGTAACTCATATCGCAGTGTTACCTTTTGTTCGAGTTACATCCTCGAAACCCAGCGAAATGGTTAACACCTTCATTATGGTAACCACGTGAAGGGGTTAACCCCTTCAATAACTTAACCCTTTGAAGTGGTTACCTTCACGAAAG
This sequence comes from Trichoplusia ni, assembly GCF_003590095.1. Taxonomy (NCBI): domain Eukaryota; kingdom Metazoa; phylum Arthropoda; class Insecta; order Lepidoptera; family Noctuidae; genus Trichoplusia; species Trichoplusia ni. The sequence goes on from NC_039497.1 coordinate 351,118, forward strand.
GCTTTTATTCGTGTTACCCTGAATTACCCACTAAACTTGAGCTGCATACTTGCACCCTAGCGGCCCCTCATTGCTTTACTAAGACTAAAACTGATTTTCTTCTATCGCCGACGCGTCGCGCCGCGAGTCGCGCCTCTCGGACAAACTACCTACGCGCGAAACGTCGTGTTGCCCGCGACTTCGTCCGCGTGGTTAGAAGATATAAGTTAGGAATTTTTGAACGAAAGCCCTCGAAGATTAATATTGTTCCCCGTATTTGCCACATTTTCCATTAAATCTTCGCTCCTATTAGTTGCAGCGTAATTTTATATACCTAGCCTAAAACCTTCCTCGATTATTGGTCTATTGAACACAAAATGAGATCAAATTTTTTAGATGAAATTATTTATAATAATTTAAAAAAAATCGAAAACAAGTTTTTTTCCATTTTTTGCATTTTCTGAGAAGATTTGACGGGTGAATTTTCGATTGAAAATTAGAGTGTTTTTTATATTAATTCAAAATAAGGTGAAAAAATAAATATTTTTAATCTAATAAATTACAGCGTATTTGGGACACAAAAAAGTAAGAGTTCACCAAATTTCGTTACAAAAATAAATTTTTGTAAAAGATAAAAATAAAAAACCACAATCTTGGTTTTTTGGATTTTTCACATAAATTTTGAGGTTATGTGAAAAAAATGTAAACACAAAAGTTTTAGATCTTTTTATTACCTACAACTTTGCGATTTGACTTTTTTCGATACGAATTTTACTTTTGCCGGAAATTGACAAAAACCCTTTTTTTACTCTTCAAACGTCACTCCCACCCCCTTCCCGACCTCAGATCACCCGTAAATTATTTTTCCTATCATTTTTAATTTTTTATAATATTCCCCTTCTTTTCTAATGGGTTTCATCCTACTATTATTATTTTTTGGTTTTAAAAATTATCGACCCTGGTCTACAAGTATAGACACGAAAAATATATATCACAACAAAATTAAACTGTAAGATCATATCCACAATGATTTTTATTCCATGTTTGCAAGTCGCTCGGTAAATGCAACAATGGCGCGGCTGGGCGGTAAGAAGTCACGTGCGCTCGTGGTTATACTATTTTCAAACTAATGTCTATGATAAAGAGTGCATATTACATTGTCTTAGGTTGGAGTGGGTTACCCTGTTACAGTGTTACAGGGTAGTGAAAGGGTAACCTGTTCAGAACAGGGTTCCAGTAATCCGTTCGAAGGTGTAACATATGTCATAGGGTTTTTTCTTGAAGCGCTTAAAAAAACCCCTTCAAAAACCCTTTCAATGAGTATCCGGCCGGTCCCTGGTTCCAACCCCATTCGCTCGCTAAACAAACCTCCAGTAAAACGCACCTTTAGATATTAGCAAGCCATTATACCTGTAATCACTCCTCCGAGGGCCATCCTCTATCTTGTAAGGCAGGCATTTAAATAATAACCAAATTTCCCACCTACACAGGTTAAGCGCATTTTACATATTTGTGGGATTTTCCCTTTACCGGGTGGCGAGGAATTTCTATTCATAATAATATTATATAGAACATTCTGGATCGCCGGCACTTGGGAAGCGAATATCTTAGATAGTCCGCGGTTATTACCGGGTTCATATGGTATAGTGATACCGAATATACCTACTGCTTTTTGTGACGTAGGTAGATATTACTGGTTTTAATTTGGCTTTTTTACAATATTTTAACAAAGTATTGTTCTAAGTAAAGAAGAAGACAAGTAAAATAGGGTGAAATGTTAAAACAGCATGTCAATCAAACTCGTCTTTTAATACTTATCACTTTAATATTCACCTTTTAAAATTGGCCTTTTGACCACCCTCACTTTAAAATCGTGTCATTAATGACTCTTTAATTTACCTGATTTTCATCCCTTCTTCGTTCGAAGTAGAGACAATTCCAACATTTTCGCTTGTCCAGAAACATGTGCCGATCGCCATGCCTCGGTCGTCACCGCAATCACCATCCCCACTTTATTTGCCCGTCAAGTAACAAGCACGAACATATGCAAATACAATGAAAATATTATTCCTTTGCCATTCAGATTTTATATTTTGGATGTTGTGAGTCGGCTTAATTTTACACTATTTCCATATTTATATTTCGCACGTTTAAAGTTGATTTACTGTGGTTCCAACATTTTGCAATTTTTTGTACTTTATGATAAAAATTCGTTTCTTTTTTGCGTCGGCTCTATTTTTCGGACACGCTTGGACCTAATTGTCAACATAGTTTTAAGAGCTTATAAGGTTTTGCATTATCAAGTTTTTTTTTATAGTGTAACAGTCTCAGATAAATGATGTGCAAATTAACTTGCAACTTATAAAGTATCATACTGTAGTTTTCTACCAGGTTCTTTCAAATCCCTGTAATATCGTATTATTTTTTCTCAGTATCTCATTTCCTTTATTAATCCAGGGATAGTGGTAACATTAACATACTGCCAACAGCATATTTTTATTAGTGCAGACTTCACTTCCATTATTATTCAGTGAACAATTCATCTTAAACCGCAGGGTAAGCGAAAGGCGTATAATATTTATAGGAGCAACAAAATTTCCGTTCCCGGGACACGGGACGGACCGCTTCCGGGAATTTGTCCCGGACGGGCCGATTACAACACTTCACAAACTTTAATCTTTCGTAAATAATATGGGGATGTAAGTGTAATTACTGTTTACAAGTTTAACCCACGGAAATGAGGGGAGAGATTGAATAAGGAATATTTCACTGGTGTTTTATTTGGACCACAAACAATTGTTTAGTGACGGTGTTGTTCTATTTTCCCTTTCTTTAAGTTACACATAAACATCTTTTGTGTTTCGGCCAATATGCAGAACAACGAATTGGTTAAAACATCTCTAGCTTAGCTAAGCTGCTGCCATATTACTTAGTTTTTCAAATTCGGATGTGTTGAATTATTTTAATGCAAAAAATACGTGTTCAACTGCGATTACACGAATATCCGAGTATAGGTCATCACGCCAAACCCATTGACCGTAACGATTCAATCCCCACGTAAGTAAAGCTTACGTGTGAACTATGAATACTATTTCTGAGTGTGAGTGTCTTTTTGCAAATGACTTGAATGTCAGTGAAAACCCTTGCGACACATTTATTAAATTCGTTAGTGTCTTAGTTGTTCTTATTTAGAAAAAAAAAACAAGTTTTACATTTATCGTCCTTAAAAAATTAGGTCTTCATTTTGATTTTAAAAAACAACCTTAAATTTAGATAGTCAATCGAATATTTTATTGCGATACCGACATTTGATAAGTTGGGACATCGGTCACAATAAATTCACTTTCCCATAAAATCCCTTCCATCAATATTCCAAGGTCCAATCCCCTGCAACATAACAAAATAGGCATTGACACATTCCCATATTTCTCAGGCCCATAAACCCCATCCTTTATAAAAAAGAAATATTCAATCGTAAACGCCCTTTGCATGTAATATAGTGGGCGCCGAGGGTCACTCCGAGGTAATTTAGCGGCACTCTTGGGCAAACCTACTTGTTTGGCCCTCCCTGGAGGCTGAAAAACCTCTTCCCTTAGGCTCAGTAATTGATAATGAAATGGAAGGCTGTTGTGTTAACGTCTCGAGGGAGTTAAACCATTTCCTTCGCACGCGATTTTTGTGGGTTTAGTGTTTTGAGGAGTGTGTTTAAGAAGCTTTAAATGGAGGATTACTTACAGCTGGTAAGAACTTAACGTAAGGAAAATGGTTTTGTTCAATATACCTACGAGATATAGACATCTAGTTGCAATGAGTAACGGCATTCTTTTGTGTGATAAAGTATGTTATGTTAAGTGAGCCAACACAAAATACTAGCGAAGTATCTTTACAAACAAATCTGCAATTTAAACCTAACTTTAGCATCTAAAATAATTTCTCCAAACAAAGGGAACAGAATTTCTCATTCAAACGAATTTCCATCCGTCGCATTTGTGTAAGGTTCTTCCAAACTAAAACCGATTATATAAGCGTAGATCTCATAGCCCTGGCTCCTACTTACACTCTTCCCGGGGAAAATAAATTGTGCTCGAATGGTCGCAAGATGGCGCCCGCGTCACAGATCAGCTGTTAACTCAGATGCTCCGATCTTCAGATGTGGCATTATTTATGAACGTACGGCGTTGCTGAAATGTTCATTACTTATTTAATTATTTTTAATTGAACTCTCTTTATCTTTACGAATCTTTTAACTGAAGTGGTTTGGGGTTAATTGTTTATTTGATGCGAATAAGAGGTTAATTTAATATTGAACAAATAAAATGAGTCGCACGCTTTAGTTGAAATGTGGAGAGTTTATTTAATTAATGTTACATTGAATTACCACGTCTTTCACCCTCCTTTACTTATATTCACCTTATACTGTCCCAATGCCGATCAAACGCTTTCCGCCATACTTTCCTACAAAACTTGTCCTTTACTTAAAAGAATACACACTTACCATGTTGAAAGCTTGACTTCAGTAAGGAGCGCTTCCCAACTGTAAAATCGTCCACCATTATGGTCATTATAAAACGATTTTCCCTGAAATAGCGATATTAGAATAACCGAGTCCATCGTTTCAGTAGTCCAAAGTTCATAATCCAATAACATTTAAAATTGGCGTACCGTAAGAAGTACTTAAGTATTATATAACACTGAACAGTTCCATTTTCATAGATATTGTCAAAAATATTATAAACTAGCTTTTCGCCCGCGGTTTCGGCCGCGTCGAGGTCGGTTATATCGTGTTTCCAAGAGAACTGTTCAAAAGTCCGGGGTAAAAACCATCCTATGTTCTTTCTCAAGGACAACTCTATCTCTGTACCAAATTTCATTAAAATCAGTTCAATGGTTTAGACGTGAAAGCGTAACAGACAGACAGTACAGAGAAGTAGGGATGTGGATTAACAAAAATATCTAACTAAAAATTTCTAAGTACCTGACCTCCACTCGATAAAGGTGGTCTTACAAAGGTGTTCATAAATAATAAAAGCTCTCTAGTTGGAATTCATAATGAAAGTGAGTGGGCCCTTCCAAAATATTAACATTTACCTTTAGAAATAGCCGACGTGGTGCCTTTAAAGTATTGCGAGGAATTATTCCTTTCTGGTGTTCCTGCATGTATTAATCATAACGTTGCTGTAGAAAGTGCAATAACATGTAATATAATTAGTCTTGAAGTCTCATCGTCATTGTGTTATGAGGTACTACCGATGTCTTTTTGTTTTGCTGGCTGAGATTTTTTAATATCTTTAATATTTTTGGTATTAACTTGGCATTTTGTTTTCTATTTATTGTGCTAAAATGATACAGCGTACTACTTTGGAGTTTATTTTTTTATATAAACACCAAATGATTGATAATTTAAAAGCATGTTTCGGTGTGGTTTGACTTGTGGTCTGTGAAAATATATTCCTACATTTAGAAGTATTATACGAAGTTTTTCATTAAGCTCATGCAAAACTCTCATGTTTGCGAAAACCATGAGAGTTTAAATGAGCAGTACTCAGAACTCTTATAATAAGTACACGGAAAATGGAACGAAAATAGCAAATGTTACAAAATGATCCATCCCTTCTTCGAAATTAATAGTCACAATTAGTTCCCTATTAAAACATTTAAAACAGACGTCGTCCTAAAAGTTCCAAACGGACTTTATTATTTGACGAACGGTTCTGCTGTTTGGGTCATAATGGACCCGAAATAGATAATATGGGACCTCATTATTCATTTATTATGACATTTATTTGAGTTCTGCTAACATACTGTTTTGTAACCTCATCAATATTTTTAATACTTGCGGACAGTTAATCGTTATTGCCATAAATATTAAGGGGGCTATTCTCATGTCAGGTTTATTTAAAAGCAAACTTGCCCTTATTGAACTACATTGCTTCGTGAAATATTTACAATGCAGAATCTAACTTGTTTTAAAAAGTTACTTATAAGTTTGTAATATAAAAACCGGTTTATAAAAGCATGCATTTTCCAGCAACAATTTGATCCAATGAAGGGTCCAAAAACTCGAATCCCGTCACGTTTCCCGATACTAAGTAAAATAAAGAGTATAACAAAGATATAAGAAAAACTAAAGGCACGTACAACAACTTGGTCCGCGACGTAAACTTTCCTAAACTTGTATTGTTCGGCGGCGCTCGGGTGTGTTCGGCTGCGCTCGGCTCTGCTCGTGTCACTCTAATACTGTTACTACCCCAGATTGGATTGTAAAGGGCTGGGATAAGGGGAATGTATTCAGACTGGCTTAAGACTTAGTTTCTCACTGCGATCTCCTCCTTCAATTCATTTCGTTATGTTTTGGTTTGGTGCAATCTTCACCTACTTTATGGTCTTTTTGTGAAAAACTTTTTGTTTTTGCTTTTAAATGTGCCGCTTGAACTACCAACGGATGATGCCAATTCCGTATATCGTATCCTATATCTGTTGAAACTTAATAGTCCTAAGTCTTTAGAGACTTATGTCTGAGCCTGACTACAACTGGTTCCTAAATCCAGATTAGCGTTAATTTAACTAGACATAATGTTAACACAAACAAGTGTGACTAAGAGTCGAGTAAAATGCCAAAAAAATCTTGAAATAGAAAAGAACAATATAATATAACACGTTTCCCTTAAATTGAGGACTCCTCACCCCTTTACAAGCAAACAGCGTGAACGTCAATTACTTCAGAACCATTTCAAAGAAAAGGCACTCCTATTACTTTCCCCTACAATTCTTTCCTTTTGTCAATATGGCGACGACGACTGCAATCTTATTAAACCTAATGAATTTTTCACATAATGCTCAGTGCCACTGTCAGAGGATTCCATTCATCACAATTTACGACAGGTGACTGACTCTGCTAAGGGCTTCTCGCAGTAACGCTTATTATTCCATTTGTTATTCTGAAAACTTTGATGCTGCAAAATATGAATACAGAATGTTTTAATTTTATTATTCTTTTAACTCCTAAGTAGTTTAAACTTGTAAGATTGCAGTCTTGGTATTCATCTTGGATGCAACAATACGTCACAGCAGGCTAATATCGAGCTAAAAAATGAGATATACACGAATTTTCTCACAGTGTGATGTTTATAAGAATCAGTAGGTTTTTGAGTCCTAGACAGACGAGATAGTTCAAGTCGGTATTGGTCGAGGAAATACCAATTTCCACGAACTCACTGGATATGATTTTGATGCTCTTTTGGTTCATTCCTCAAAGCCGAATTTTGCGAGAGAGATTTCAGAAATTCCTTTTCGATATTTGCCTATTTTGGATGTACCTACAAATTTAAATTTAAGTATAATCATGATACCTACTACAATTTCCATGGAATTAAATTAGTTAAACAATGTTAACAATGTACTGATCACATTGTTTAAAAGCTTTCAAATATTTTACAAATTCTATCTCAATTAGGTTTTAAAAAGGGTTCATTTGAGTCTGAAAGTTTGTGCCTAATCGAATGTCTATGTAACATCGAATAATTTAATAAAACCTAAACTTTTTTGTCGGCCCTTAGGCACTCATTATTGAAAACAAAATGAAAATGGATCTCGGGTAAAAATTTTGAATGAAATGGCTGGTTTTTTACTAGAGTTAGGTTCAGAATTAGCAAGTATATTGTTTTTTAGTAATTACATTATGTAATAAATAATTCATTATTCAGTTTTAAACGTGCGAAAAGTGACACTGGCAGGTATTGGATATGTCAGCTCAATTCAACATTTTCACTGTAAGTATATATGAAAAATAAAAAACAAATCCTATTGAAAATTTCAGTTTCACATTATTTTAGAAGATATTGCGAACTCGTTGATCGAACATTTTCAAGTCAAAACAAAATACAAAAAAAAATTGTTTCTCAGCCAGTACATAAATAAAGCTGAGCCCAGCGTTAACCTTACACTACCGGCAATAAAGAGTCCTGTAAGAGAAAACTATTAGCTAACAGGCTCCGCAACTCATTAGTAGTAAATCATTGGCATCCCTGCGTCTGGGCGTGGGACAGCCTACACCGTTACAATGGCTTCCGATTAGGAATGGAGGATAGATACCTGACTAGATAAGTTATTCGTTACTATACTTGATCCTTCTTCGGAACCGTGTCCAAAGGGTAGAATGGAATTCCATTACTAAATCTTCACCGTATGTCTGTTTGGCATAGGTTAAGCACAGTTTGCTAAAGCCGAAAATTTGATGGCTGACTAATTCAAGCCTATTTGTAGGAACTCTTAGAGTTGTGATTCTGACTAAAGCTTGACCGGTCAATAAATATTATTCTAGTGACACAGTGAAACTCAAAATATTCTACATCATAATTATTAAAATGTATCACACAAACCGAAATTAATTTCAACGAAATCCGGGGACATATTTACATCGTGGGTAACAAAAGGTTTCCCCAATAATACCGTGATTGCCGTCCCCGTTACATTTGCCGAGGCCCATCCCAGATCATGGCTACAATGTACCATGTGTAATGTTTACTTGTTCCAAAGAAGATTTTCGGGTTTCATATCAACATGTAGAAGATCCCATGTCATATTATTTTTGTGTATGCCTTCACTATATTCCTTTCTTCTATTTACGTTGTCTGTTGTGTCCGAGCGGAGTGCTTAGTGTTAATAGATGTAGGATTGTTGCAATAGGCTAACTAGTAAGCGATTACAGTTCGTTTTTCCCTATTTTTAACACCCCTACACAATAAAAGGGACGTGTCTGCCTGTCTGTGGCATCATAGCTCCCGGAATGAGCGATTCCAATTTAGACAAAAATAGGTAATTTAAGAGGTGTAAAATTTGGGGTGATAGTTTTCAATGTCAGGGTTTTTTTGCCAGCAAAGATAAATTCTAATATTATTTGATCTACGAAAACTTGTTCTGAGTATGCATGCCTCTGTGCATGTGACTTGAATGTTTGTGAAACCCCAGTGAAACAAGGATTAAAATCCTTAGTGAGGGAGTTGAGTTAAAAAGCACTGTAAATTTCAGGCCAATTTTTTAAAACAATATTTTTATGATTTATTTAACAGTTATCGCCTACCATTCTGAATGTCGGGAACATCTGGTAAATTTCAGATATTTTTCCCGACTCTAAGGAGTATTTTTCCAAACCCCTTTGTATAATTGGTATTTGTGTCGGTACCTTACTTTTTATGTTTTAAACCATCAAATGAAAATAATTCAAACCTATTTGCACAATGATTTACTGAACTGTTCAAAGCAAATTAAATATTTATTGATGAGAATTATTATTATGTTCTTTCATTTTAAATTAACATTATTCTATTTGACTGCACTCGGAGTTACTCCCTTCAATAGGGAATTTGTAGGTGCCTATTATCGGCAATGACATCAAAGTATTTCAATTCGTTTAAAGAAGTGTGAAAACAAAGGCAAGACATTTCGAGTGTAATTTAGAAGGAAGAAATAAAAATCCATATATAATGCTATCGAAGACACAAGAATGGAACAAGCGACGTCGACAAGTGGTGCCTCTTGAATTATAGATGACTGAACACAAAAATAGCAAAGACACTTATAGATGAGGACGACAAAAACTCGATTAGGTACAGTTGATCGATTCTAGTGTTGTTTTCATGAAGGCTAGGAACTACTAGAAACTAAATGAATAACATCACAAATATATTATTTTCTTCTAAATTTTTATTAAGTCTTAGCCTACAGGCGTTCAATGCTCTGACAAGTTATCGTTTATGGAAATATAATTAAATCGCAAATTATAAGTTATTTTAAGTAATCGAATGTTTTCCATAGAGCAAATTGTAAAAAAAAACTTGTTTAAAAAAGATAAAAAAGCATAAAATCAATACTATTCTAAAATATCTTACATAATCAATCATTTTTGTTCCTTTTCACTGTTTAAATAAAGTTTCAAGTAAGCAACTAAGCACTCAAATAATTAAGAACCTTCACAAACCCGGAAGGAAAATCTCTTTGGGAAAGCGTTTTAAAATTCCTCAATCCATTTCTCTATAGATTATTATCTGCATGGAGAAGAAAAGGCTCAATTCAACGGCACCTCGGTTCAAATCAAGCGGGAAGATGCGCCTCTTTCATCGTCTTTGTTGGGCGCGCATTGTCGGGAGCAATGCCTAAAGAATTGGAGCTGGTGTTTGTGCCTATGCAGGTCAGCTTCTGGGAGAGAAAAGAGCTTAGGTTAATGCAAGGTTTCGTTTTGATAGAACTGTAATATAATCCCAAATAGGAAATAAATTCTTACTTTCTTACTTCAACTCAAGTATTTGGATTGAGGACTGGTCTAGATAAATACAATTGTCAAAACGCTATTAAAATTAAGCAAAGGTTTAGTTGAATGCATGTAAACAGTGTTTCCAAATATTAACAATCGCGAATAAACGTCAACCATTTGTTACGCAGCAAACAAATAAGAAAATATTTCGTCATTAGCACAAATGAGAAACAACAACAGCAAAAAATATTAATCAACAATTACACTTCAAGTGGAAGTGCACTGAAAATGAAACACAAAACATTAAGTTACCGCAAATCTAGATCTGTTCCCAGCAAAGCAAGCAAGTTAATCCACAATTTATTCACGACTATAACTTAATTTTATTCTTTGCCCACTTATTCTTAGGGTGATTTAACTCTGAGTTTATTCTGTGGCTCCTTCGTTTTATACCTACGTTCCGTGAAACTGGCACTTCTGTTCATTTAGCTCATATCGCGATTGAAGTCGGCGTAACAAAATCTATTGCGCGCTTAATAAGGAGCGCGGGGAGCAGTTCTCAAGTTGTGTCATCAATGGATGGGGATTTGTTGAGCGGTACCGTAGCATGCAGTGGTGGGAGTTGAAGAATAGTTGAAAGGAATTGTGCAGTACTTTAAATTGCATCTCTCGTTGAATAAGCGCGCTTTATTTCGCTCACTGAAAGTGGATGGAAGTTAAATTTGTGGAAAGTTGAGTCTGCTGTGACAATGCTGTATTTTTTTTATTTGCAGCGGGCAGATAGTTATGCTTGAATATTTTGACGAGCGCTTTCAAGGCTGTGTAACTCCAGATGAGTTTATTCGTGTGGACGGATGAGAGATTGTTTTATTAAGATATTTTGACAAAGCTATAAATATTTTGCAATTGAATAATTTTTAACTGTTATTTTATTCAAATGTGTTTGAAGGTGATTACCCTGGATCTTTTAAAACAAACGGGATGTCATGTATTTTCTAGACACACTTGAAATTTAAAGTTATGTGTTAAATCTGAACCTAATAAAATATCAATTGTATTCACATAAAAGCATGCGCTAGGTTTTTAAGAATACTCCGAACAGAAGCAGGCAGTAGCACTGCTCTGCTTCAGATTGTAAAGCATTAAGAAACCTAAACTATTAATATCAGCCAGTAAATCAGATATAGAATCCCATTGAACCTGCTATCAGCTGCAACTTCACTACACAGTTAAATAGAGCCACTTGAAGACATTTTCTAATAAAATTGTCTAAAAGTACATTTAGCGGCGTCTCAGGGGATCAGACCGGCCTTTTCTGTCCGGACAATATGCCGGGAATTGACTTCGGGATTCGAGACAACTCGCCCATTATCTGTGGTGTCCTGTGGTTTAAGTTGAAAGAAGAGCGGGATACAGATGAACTTGTACATACGAGGCAAATATCATACTTCAGTTTTTTTTCGTCACGGTTATAAAAGTAGTTGATTTGACATAGAAACCTCCTTTATCGATAAGAAAAAAATGTGCTACCAGGCCTCAGACAATGTTCAATGTTCATGACAAAATGTTTCGTTTTCAAAATAATTACAATAATAAAAGCTCCTGAAAGCATTTTGAGCAATATATTCCTAAATTTTTATAAGCACTTTTGAAGCCTCTCTGTTGCGTTGTAAAACAACATGCTATGACGCGCTATATGACTGTATAGCTTTGCTGACCGCAATCATCTGGTGTTTCTTCCTCATGTCTCTGCATCCATCTAACCCTCCTTGTCCATCCCTCAATTTAAACTGTAGTGTATTTTTTTGGCATATCCCATATCCCGCTGTCGCTTATATCTTAGACCTTCACAAAATATAAAAGTGTATTGGTAGTGTGAGCCGCTTTGTGTCGCCTACAATGCCAAGTATTAGCTTTGATAAGCCACATATAACACGAGCACAGTTACCTATCAGTTCATATTACACCTGTTTGTATGGTGGACAGTTGAAGGGTTGATATATCTTTTATTGTACCTAGATATTTAGGTTACTATTTGCTGTCGTCAGAAACAATATAAAGCAGTGAATAAACACTACTTCATTTTTTCCAAGGCTTTGTTATTCCTGTAAATGGTTTGTGATCTGGCTGGTGCAATTATGCATAATAATATACTCGTTATTATCACTGTGTTAAACTTTGATTTTGCCAAAGTAAATTGCGACAGAATCTACTACTCACTATTAAACCTGATTATATTTGCTCAGTTTGCTGACCATTTTCCGATGAAATAAGGTTCCATGTTCAATCTCACTTTAAAATAAAGCTTGGAACAATTATCAGTTATCTGATCGCAGCATTCAAATCCAAAATTAAACATAAAAAAATATCTTTCAGGACAATATTACCTAATAACCTATTTAGTTAATTACTCGTGATATTATCGTAAGAACTCATTTTGCCGGCAAATTAATCATGAGCTTACTTAATAGAGTCCATTTACTTTTAATATACTGTGACCTTCTTACAAGTCAATGTTTGAAGAAACTTCCTAATCGCAAATAAAAAAGTTTCCTCACAAAATTGTGTAATCCATCTATTAGATGAATGAGTAATCGATTTCTAATAATTACATTAGACCTCAAATAGGGTTATCAAATAAAAGAGAGTGGAAATCTGTAAATGGTTTTGTTTCTCGTTGTATCTCAGACTAGCTGTTGCCCGCGACTTCGTCCCCGTGGGTAGAAGAAATAAGTTATGATTTATACCTGCCCTATTTTTTTCACATTTTCCATTGTATCTTCGCTCCTATTAGTCGCAGCGTGACGGTTTATAGCCTAAAGCCTTCCTCGATGAATTGTCTATTCAACACAAAAAGAATTTTTGAATTTGGACCAGTAGTTCCTGAGATTAGCGCGTTCAAACAAACAAACTCTTCAGCTTTATATATTAGTATAGAGTATAGATATAGATAACTTAATTTTGAATTGAATTGATTTTCAAAATTTACTAACTTATGTAAATTCCATTGGGTGTGATTTCAGCAAGTTTTAGATTCTTCCGTAGCGCATTTAGAAAGTCAACTGTCACGTTAGTCTAGACATAGTACTTACTGAATCACGTATATATACTCAGTGTAGTTTGTAACCAGTAGGTACTGAAACTCCCGTGGCATGGAAATCATAGATGTATAAATTATAGCCAACAGTCATAATATAGCATGCCTTATCATAAGTTACGATTTTAGTAGTTTTACCTGTCTTCAATCAACTTGCGTTGTTGTGGCTTAGTTACAAGGCCTTCAAAATTATAATTAAGCATAAACCTAAACGAAGATTCTAGGCCTTTCTATTCAATTCCTGAACTCCATACACTAAAGACTTGTAAATCAGACCCTAGCATTAGGTATACCTACATATTTTCATACAATGCGACAATTTCGGGACGTAATCCCCAGAGGGTAGGGTGTAAATTGTAGCCTAAATCTCTATCTAATATGTATGTTAACTAAGTTGTTAATTTATAATTGTGCCCGTTGTATAACTGAAGGGATACATGAGGTATCTTTATTGAAATGCTAATAGATTGGATACCGTTTTGTTTGCTAATTGTTCCTATGCTACAAGTACACTGGAAAGTTGTATGGATATTATAATTATAATGGACAGACTTCGTTGCTACTGCCATAGCGTTGCGACTCAACTGAGAATAAAATTAACCTCCATTTTGTAAAAACTTAATGATATACAGGGTGTGGCGTAAATAATGGATAACCCCGAAAGTGTCGACTGGCCAGATAGTCATCTATCATTTCCCCAACTTATATCAGATTATGCCCATGGATGACCAAATTATTGATATTTTTGATATTTTCAATAAAACTCGTACTTGCTTATACAAAATCAGCTGCCATTTCTACTATTGCTGACTATTTTTCGTTCTGTTTTTTTTATATCACTCCTACATATCTGTATCATCAGAACAGCATCAAATTTTTTTAATACAATCTAAGATAACTTGGAAAAAAATATTTTTTCTCAATTTTTAATATTTTTTCTTAAGAATTATGGAATTTCGGGCCACTGTATCGAAAAAAAATGTTCTACTCTGTGGTAGCCCATTATCTTTAAAACTTGCCCATTTAATGCAGATTCTAAAATGGTATAATAATCACCAGTATCTTTACAAAGCACCAAGTTATTGCTGTTCGAATCTAAAAAGAGAATTGTCATACAAAATTGATTTTTAAATTAAATTTTTTAACACTGCTGTAACTAATTTTAAACTCAAAGGGAATGCAATTTTCCTTAAAATTTGATCGTTATGGGTTGGTTGACACAATAAAATACATTAATATTTGATAACATTTATTGTAAAAATTTACACAAGATGTTCAAAATGGGCTCCTTCAGCTGCTATGCAAGCTCTACATCTTCTTATAAACGACCGTTTTAATCGATTCGCAAATCTTGCTGACGATATTTCGTCAGCAGCCGAACGTATGCTTTGTCGTAGCTGTTCAATTGAAGTTATTTCTTTTTTGTAAATCTTCTCCTTCAAGCAGCCCCAGTAAAAGAAATCGAGTGGGTTTAAATCTGGCGACCTAGGTGGCCATAGTATTGGCCCTAGACGTCCTATCCACCTCTCTGGATAGGTCTCGTTTAAATATTGCCGTACTCTTACCGCATAATGTGCGGGGCAACCGTCGTTTTGAAACCACATGAAAATGGTACGGGTATAATTCGTGCCGTTTTAATATGCGATGTACCGTCCTGGTTGACATGCCAGCACGACGAGATAACACACGAACTGATATGCTGGGATCTTCATTCACTATGTTCAAAACTGCTTCATCGTTGCTGATACGCGGTCTTCCTTCACTCGCACCGCCCACACCGCTGCCAGGTATTCTGCCTTCAGAGTATGCATTGTGTACTCGAATAAAAACTCTGTAATCGGGGTGGCGATTGTTTGGATATCTCTCCCGATAAAGTGCAGCTGCTTGGTTAGCATTACCTCTACATTCACCATAAATGTAGTGCATATTGGCATATTCTAACGGTGTGTAACGTTGAGGCATTGTCGCCGAGCGCCAAGTCGTCAGTAACAATATCACAGGTTAAAACTGTCTAAATCACTGAGCAAAATCACAGTCCAGATGGAAAACAGCAATGTCGTCGAGATCACTCAAAAAACAAGTCCAATACACGGGCAAAACGGAGTCCAGTAAGAAAAGCAGTAAGTCACAAATAAACAATAATAACAGCGAGGAACGAGATACGGGTGCGTGCGTCTAAGTCCGAGAATGTTAGTGCACTGAAGGTCGCATTTTGCATAAAATCATAGACCGTCTCTTTCTTTCTTACAAAAAAATGTAATCTGTCCACTAGCATTGTAATAATAACTCTTTTGTTTATTGAATACGACTAGGATTCCAGGTAGTCGTCCATAAAAAAATAGGTATTTGGGTTGGGTGCGGTGAGTTTTTTATTACCTGAATCGAGTTTTTGCACTTCCATAACGCCCATTACATGATTTTAGATAATGACATTACTGTTTTTTGTAAGTAATAACAGAAGCAAGAGAATAATTTTAATATCGTTATTTTCAAAATTAAGACCCATGTAGATTCAAAACACTATAATATGGTGCTTTGTTAAGATACTGGTTATTATTATACCATTTCAGAATCTGCATTAAATGGGCAAGTTTTAAAGATAATGGGCTACCACAGGGTAGAACATTTTTTTTCGATACAGTGGCCCGAAATTCCATAATTCTTAAGAAAAAATATTAAAAATTGAGAATAAGTATTTTTTTCCAAGTTATCTTAGATTTTAATAAAAAATCTTGATGCTGGTCTGATGATACAGATATGTAGGAGTGATATACAAAAAACAGAACGAAAAATAGTCAGCAATAGTAGAAATGGCAGCTGATTTTTGTATAAGCAAGTACGAGTTTTATTGAAAATATCAAAAATATCAATAATTTGGTCATCCATGGGCATAATCTGATATAAGTTGGGGAAATGATAGATGACTATCTGGCCAGTCGACACTTTCGGGGTTATCCATTATTTACGCCAC